>NW_016107396.1:1726886-1734555 GCF_001604975.1 Cebus imitator
AGCCCTGAGGGCTGTGGGTTGCCCATTTTTATGGTTATTTCTTGATCATATGCTAAACACAGGGGGAGACTATTTATGCCACCCCTTTTTAGACCATGTAGGGTAACTTCCTGACGTTGCCAGGGCATTTGAAAACTGTCATGGTGCTGGTGCAAGTGTAGCAGTGAGGATGACCAGAGGTCACTCTCATTGCCATCTTGATTTTGGTGAGTGGGTTTTGACCAGTTTCTTTCTGCAACCTGTTTTATCAGCCAGGTCTTTATGAGCTGCATCTTGTGCCAACTTCCTATCTCATCCTGTGACTTAGAATGCCTCAACCATCTGGAAATGCAGCCCAGTAGGTCTCAGCCTCATTTTACCTCGCTCCTGTTCAAGATGGAGTTGCTCTGGTTTAAATGCCCTTGACATTGTCCCTCAGCATCCTCCAGATTGTTGGCAGCCACTACTAGTAGTGCTTCTAGTCATTAGTATTCTTTCCAACAATAAATTTCAGATGGGACCCCCATTGTGTTAAATAACTGATGCACACATTTTTGTTCTGCCTCCTTACTCACTCCTCCTATAATTCCTACCTGCAGCCTGGAAGCTCCAGGCACGCTTCAGTTAGAGCAAGCCTAAGCAGGAGGCAATGGGGGAAAACCACAGACAATGGAGGCTCATAACCTCACTGGGGGTGCCCATTCTCTGCAGAGGATCCTGCCTCTGGTGAAGTGCTCAGCCCTGACATTTGGAGAGAAGACTTAAGAGAAAAGGCCAGGTCATTATTACAGCTCTTTGACCAGACAGTTAGTGAGGCCAGTCAAAAACACAAAGATTTGCAACGCCTCCTCTAACTTCTGATTTTGCCAGATGCCTTTTGTGGTTTTCTAGAACTGGGATTATTTTCTCTTAGTCTTAGAAGCCCATAGTAAAAATCTGTTCCAGTATCTGGGACAATCCCTGCTATATGATAGACTGACAGACAAATATTTGTTCAATGAATGAATGAGAATTATCACGATCTAGAACATGACATAAGTTTGCAGTAAGCTTTAAAGTTAGTGTAAGGACTCTACCCAGTGAGCAATGACCCTCATCATGTAAGGCTGACATTCTTGCTTTCCCTTGGGTTAGATTCTATGCTGCAAAAATGAAGGCTTTGAGATAAGGGATAGACTTACAGTTGTGGGCAAGTGTGACTTCTAGTCAAGAAAAACTTAGGAGCGTGTCAGAATTTGGAATGAAGAAGGGAGAAGGAAGTATGAAGAACCAAGAGGTTATTGGGAGCCTCTGCTCCCCTCACTGAAATCCTTCAGAAGTACCTCCAATTGTATTGGAAAAGTTACTACCTTACATTTGTAATTACATTTGTAACTGTAATTACAGTTACAAATGTAAGGTAGTAACTTTTGTCTGAGACTTGATCTCTAGATAACTTACACAGGCAGGGGTGTGCTGAAGATAGGACAGCATCACTGTGCAATCATCACAGAGATGGATACACATGGAGCCCTTCCTCTGGGGCTGGCACTTACGTTGCATTTTCCCCGCATCAGCCCCGGTGATACCAGGCCATATCCTGCACGTTAACTTTTCCAGGGCATTCTAAAGGAATGTGATTGATATATTTATACCTCAGAATTATCTAAATAAAATACCATAGACCCATTTACATGTTACAGTATTACAGATGTTCTTCCAGGAACGAGTAAAGCTATGAAACAGATTTGCCCTCTTTTTGCAGAGTCTATTCCAAATACCTGATGTCCCACTGAATTAACTGGCCTATAATAGCTGGGAAGTAGAGGCCAAAAAGGGACCTTGACATCCATGAGGCTATCTAGACCTGCACTTGCTGCAATTTTTGAAATACTGAAAATTTCATCTAGCCAAGGAGGCAGCCAGGGATGAAACTTGGAAACTACAGGAAGTCTTCAAGTGCCCGATGGTGACATCAGCATCCCTTTATTGTCCCTGGGATGTTCAATGTCAACGGGAGGCTGAGATGCAGTGAGTGTTACTGACAGGAATAATCACAACAACTTTGAAAAACTTTTCGACTTGGAAGATGCTGAAGGGAAGTCATGGTTAGGATCCTGGGGATTTCTTATATTCTGTTCCTTTTTGGAGGCTCCATCCAGGGCTCGGGGTAATGAATGGCTGGGTAACACAGCATCCAACAGACTGGTCTTGAGGCAGTGGAGGATAAACTGACTTAATATAAAAGAAGGATTTATCACATGAATCTTATAGAGCAAGGCAGAATATGGCTTGATCATTCAACAAAAGGGCTGTTCATAAAAATGAGACACAAAATATGAAAGGCGGGGGGATATTTGAGTGAGTTATGATGAAAAATTTGATTCTATGACCTACTCGCTATGTCTCCTAGGATTTCTTTATGTCCTAAATCTCATCTTAGAAATAAATAGCCTTCATTGTACTTCTGTTATTTAGGTTATATGTTATAGCATTAGTGATTTAAGATTTTGAACATTTGCTTATTAATAACATACATGAAGGCATTTTTTGTTTGGCAAGCTTTGGGGGAAGAAGAGGTGTTTTCAAATTTGTTTTGTTATTTTATTATGACACTATCCAAATTAAGAAATATGACTGGTCTGTGTTGATTTTGCTAAAATAGTTATTAACCTTGACTGGGCACAGTATTAACACATAGTCTGTCTAGTTACAGCCCAGTTTCATTAATTTTAATTATAGCAGAACAAATGGTGTCAATCCAAGATCCAAATGTCCATTCCAAATCACCTTAAGCTTCCTGAGTTTTTTGGTTTTGTTTTGTTTTTTCCACCTTAAGACTATAATCCCACGGAACGTTTACACCAAGGTCAAATATTTATCTATGAGGGCTTTACATTTATAAAGACTGTGACAGCAGAATGTTTGGAACGTTCTCTGACCAGAAGTTCAGTGGATGAGAAAGTTGTGTGTGTGCACACAGGTGCATATGCACGCACAGACATGTACACGCATGTGGCTGCATAAACACATCTGTCATATAGAGAAGGCCGACCATGAGCAATGTTTTCATGTATGTGATTCTACTGCCTTGAGAGAAAGAGACAAGCAACCACATGTCAAAATTGCTGATTCATAGCCTGACTGTGAGGTGCTACAGGTGAGGGCCCCCAACAGCAGGCCTTCACATCCCAGCACAAGATCCACACTGTGGAAAGGATCAAACTTGGCCAATTTGATCAAGGAACTTGAGAGAACACTGATTGAGAAAGACCTACAAAAAAAAAAATGAGTTTCTCCAGGCCGGAAAACACAGACCAGACGGTGCATTGGCATATTTCAAGGTGTGCTGTGGGAAAGGATGCCCAAGTCCTTCCTTGTGTGGCCTCGCACTCACCTTCAATCAATTTGATCCTGAAGTAGGCGATGAGGAGGAGAAGCAGCAAAGTCATGGGGAGGAAGACCCCAGAGAACAGGAACCAGCCAGGGAGCTCCGTCAGGAAAGCTGACAGCACAGAGCTCATTGTCAACCAGATCCCACGGTGACCGTGGGATTCACACTCGGGATGGGGGCAGCTTTGCTCTGAGTCTGCATTTGTTTTCTCTAGGGCTCTGGCCTTTGTTCAGCCCATCTCAGTGGAACTTTTTGTGGACTTCGCTCTGTTTAAATTGCCTCATGAATTCTGATAGGATTGCTTGCAAGTTACTCTGTAACTCAGCTATTGAGCGTAGAGGAATTGAAAGGTCCATCTTCCAAGCGCTTTCAGAGATGAGTACGTATCTGGCAGGGGTGGGATGACCTGGGAAGCTGAGATTTTTTTTTTTTTTATGATGAGTTTATTTGTAATGAAAAGTACCTGACAAAGCAAACCTCATTGTTATATATATTCTATGTATTCTCAGACATAGGAAGAGTTTTTCCTGTGTTTCCTAAATTTTAGAGTTAAAAATTTCTTAATAGTTATGCCACTGTACCTAAGTACTTGTGTCTAAAAGAAAGTGAATTTTCCTTTATACACAGGTGATATAACTAATACCAAGGAAAGAGAAACAAGAGTTTTTCCACATGTAGAAATTCTTCCTCGTATATCCTACTCTGAATACTTCTCTGAGAAGTGCGTTGGTTTAATCATTTATTCAACAAAAATTCAATTCTACTAGAACCCAACCTCTGGACTAGATGCTGGGTATACAAAGAAGAGTAAGTCATGACCCCTTCCCTTTAAGAGTGGAGATAGACCAGCAGAGATGGCCACAGTGAACATGGTGGAGTGGCCGTGATGCGGCCTCATCTCCTTCTTCCCAAGGTGCATCCATCCTTGCTGGCTGCATGAGGTCATACTCTCCTCTGCTCTACTGGGCCTTTCCTGTCACCCATCATTCACAGTTAGGAGGTGGCTGCTAATTGATAGTGGCATGGGTTGTGCAGTAACTCCAAAGTTTCTGGGGAAAGAAAGGGCAATCGATGGGCCAGTGTCAAAGTTGACATGGACTTGTTGACTGTGTTGAGCTGTCATTGACTGCTTTAGTGAATAACTTCCAAAAATATTGGTCTAAAAGTGAAAACTGATGAAAAGAGTCATATTCAAAGGATGCTCTGGAGAATTTGGAAGAATGTGGAGAGAAGCAATTGGCAGCCACCTTCTTGGGCTTGTTCTCCTGTCATGTTCTAACCCATCCCTAGCCCCCTTTACTGGTAACAGGAGTCGTCCATCAAGGACAAGCTGCTGGCAGTGCCTCCCACATTCTTGCATCAGAGACTTGGCATGAGTGTGCAGTCTTAGACCCAGCTGTAAAGTTTGTGCCCTGATTTACAAAATAATAAGATGGAAAGGGTCTCTAGGGTGTTTGCCTGGCATTCTTGATCAATGAACAGTTAGCAACTTCTGTCTAAGAAGAGAGACATCTTAGTTTCAGGAGGAACTGTTAAGAATACCTGAGTTTAAGTCAGCATCCATTTACTCACTTATGTGCTTCTCTTCTCCCACTCTGCAAACCCATGAATGCTGTTACTGCTATTATACTTGCATACCTTCCATTGAGATGACTCTCTGGCGGTCTTTCAGTTTGAACAGGATGCTAATTTGTAAAGTGTCAATCTTCAAAGAACCTCTATGAGCAAGTGACATTACCAGGGAGATGTCAGGCAGCTGTTAGGCAATACGACGTTTGTCATATTCTTTCTTCCTGTTTCATTCCCATTCAGCAAGCCTTCATTGAACATCTAAACAAAGGTAAGTTCGGGGAACAGGCAAATAAATAAATGACAATAATGTTAGCTTCCAGATCATCATAGAAACAAAGTCTAGTAGAAGCACTGAAGAAAGACTGATTAACTCCAGCCAGGAAAGTGGGCCAAGTTAACTAAAAATATGGCATTTGAAGGTTGAGCATGGTGGCTCTTGCTACTTTGGGAGGCTGAGGCGGGTGGATTGCTTGAGCTCAGGAGTTCGAGACCAGCCTGGGAAACATGGTGAAACCCTGTCTACAAAAATACAAAAATTAGCTGAATGTGGTGGTATACGCCTGTAGTCCCAGCTACCTGGGAGGCTGAGGTGGGAGGACTGCTTGAGCCTGGGGAGGTCAGGGCTGCACTGAGCCATGATCATGCCACTGACTCCAGCCTGGTTGACAGAGTGAGACCCAGCTAAGAAAAAAATAGAGGGACATTTGATCTGAGCCTGGAAGGTGGTTAGCTGAAGAATGCCCTCGTCAAACACATGATTTAAGGAGGATAGGGAAGAATAATTTGAGAGTAACTGGATGATGTGTGGTTCAGGCCAGAGAGTGTCTTATGAGTTGAAGCTGTAAGAGTGGAGTGATATCAAAGCTTATAGACTATTGAATGCTCTGCTATGTGCCATGCTATTTGAACAAAGGTGACCAATTAAAGGTATTTGATCATGGAAGTGTATAATCTGATCTGAGCTCAGGGAGCACTTAGGTAGTACTTTAAAGAAGGAACTGAAGAGAAGAGATCAGAATAGGCTGCCTCATCATGGTGGCAAGATATAATGAGTTTGGGATTAGAGGTGGCAGAAGGGGAGGGGGACAAGAAAGCTGCAGAGATGAAACAAACAGCCCTGAAACAAACAATTCCAAGATTACCACAAAGTAATGTTTGAACTCTTATTATATGTCAGGCATGATATAGAACAGTTTGTTTATTGTCTTATTTAATCCTGACAGTAATCTTATGTGGAACAGACTCATTATAAAGATGAAGAGGCAAAGCAAAGAGAAGCTAAATGACTTGCCCAAGACACAAATCTGATAAGTGACAAAGTTGGGCATCAAATCCAGAGCCCATGCTCTCATCCGCTGTGCAGTGTTTGGCTGCAAAGATGGTGGTGTTGCAAACCGAGACCTGAACACATGCTGGGCAGCAGGTGTGAATCGAGGGAAGAGACGTCGTTTTTCAGTCTTAAATTAAGTTGGAATTGGTGTAGAGGTGTTCAATCAGAGCCTGGTAGAAATATGGAGAGGCCAAGTCTTGCAATGTAGATTTTGGATTTATTAGTATATAGATGGTAGCTGAGGTGGAAGGGTAGAGAGATGCCTCAAAAAGGAATATATAGCAGAATAAAAGAGAAACCAACTACAGACCCTAAAGGATGCTCTCATTGAAGACGTAGCAGGAATGGTAAGAACCAAGGAAAAAACCCAAGAAGACAGGAGGCTCTGAGAGGTGGGGAAGGAACCTGGAAGGAATAATGCTAGGAAAATGGTGGCAAAAGGAAGTTTCAAGAAAGAGAGGAGATAAGCAGTATCATCTATGGGATTCGAGGTAATCCTGATCCACACTGAAAGTTTTGACAGCATAATTGTAAAGATTTTCTTTTTTTTTTTTTTTTTGTCTCCTTAAGTAGTCTTTTGCAGTATAATTGGCATACAATGAGCTGCACATACCCAAAGTGTGCAATTTGATATGTTTTGACATATGGATATGCCCACAAATTCATCAACACAATCAAATGATGAATATATCCACCACTCTCAAAGTTTTCTTGTGTCATTTCCTATCCCTGTCCCCTACCCCTCCCACTTCCTCAATCCTCAGGCAATCACTCATTTGTTATCTGTTATTGTACATTTGTTTGTACTTTGTAGAATTTCATATGAATGGAGTCATGCAGTATGTCTCTTTCTGCCTAGCTTCTTTCACTCATCATAATTATTTGAAATTCATTCATAATGTTGTATATGTCAATTTCATTGTTTGGTACTGCTGAATACCATTTCATTGTATAGATATCCATTTGTTTATTCATTCACCTGTTCATGGACATTTGGGTTGCTTCTCATTTTAGGCTACTACAGATAAAGCTTCTGTGAAAATTCCTGTACAAGTCTTTATACAGACATGTGCTTCCATTTCTCTTGGAGAAATACCTAGTAAAAATGCTGGATCATATGGTAAGTATATGTTGACATTTTAAGAAATTGTCAGAATGTTTTCCAAAGTGGTTATACCATTTCATAACCATGCCAGCAGTGTATGAGAGTTCCAGTTCCTTTACATACTCAGCTTTTCTCAGTATGGTGACTTTTTAATTTTAGCCATTCCAATGGTGGGAAGTGATATCTCATTGTGGTTTTAGTATGCATTTCCCTAATGATGTTGAGCATCTTTTCATGTGCTTATTTAATAATTGTGTATCATATTTGGTGAAATGTCTGAACTATTTTACTGATTTTTTTTTTTTTTTTT
>NW_016107396.1:1734580-1751059 GCF_001604975.1 Cebus imitator
CCTGGGTTCAGGCAATTCTCCTGCCTCAGCCTCCTGAGTAGCTGGGATTACAGGCACGCACCACCATGCCCAGCTAATTGTTTGTAGTTTTAGTAGAGGCGGGGTTTCACCATGTTGACCAGGATGGTCTCGATCTCTTGACCTCGTGATCCACCTGCCTCGGCCTCCCAAAGTGCTGGGATTACAGGCTTGAGCCACCGCGCCTGGCCTATTTTACTGATTTTTTAAAAAATTCAGTTTTTTTATTGAATTTTAAGAATTCTTTATATATTCTAGATACAAGTCATTTATCTGATGTATGACATGACATACAAATCTTTTCTCCCAGTCTTTGTCTTGTCTTCTCATTACCTAACAATGTCTTTCAGATAATGTAAGTTTTAAATTATGATGAAGTTCAATTTCTCAGTTTGTTCTTTTATGTATTGTATTTTCATGTCTGAGAAATCTTTGCCCAACCCAAGATCACAGGGATCTATATTTTCTTCTAGAAGTTTTATAGTTTTAGGTTTTATGTTTAGGTCTATGGTCTATTGTGAGTTAGTTTTTGTGAATGATGAGAGGTGGGGGTTGAGTTCTTTTCTTTTTTTGCAGATAGATATTCAATTGTTTCAGCACTATTTGTTAAAAAGATTACCCTTGCTCCACTGAATTGCCTTTGCACCTTTCTCAAAAATCAGAAGTCAAAAATGTGTGGGTCTATTTCTGCACTCCCTTTTCTGCTCTACTGATCTAATTGTTAATCATTGCACAAATACCAGTCTGTCTTGATAACTGTAACTTTATTATTTTTTAGTTTTTAATTAATTTTTTTTATTTCCATAGGTTATTGGGGAACAGGTGGTGTTTGGTTACATAAATTCTTTAGTGGTGATTTGTGAGGTTTTGGTGCACCTATCATTTGAGTGGTATACACTGCACCCAATTTTTAGTTTTTTTACCCTCACCCCCTTCCCACCCTTTCCCCTTGAGTCTCCAAAGTCCATTGTGTCATTCTTATGCCTTTGCATCCTCATAGCTTAGCTCTCATTTTTGAGAACATATAATGTTTTGTTTTCCATTACTGAGTTACTTCACTTAGAATAATAGTCTCCAGTCTCATCTGGGTCACTGCAAATGCCATTAATTCATTCCTTTTTATGGCTTTTATTCCATTGTGTGTGTGTGTGTGTGTGTGTGTGAGTATGTGTGTGTGTATATATAGGTGGATCTAAATCTATGTATATATATATGCATATATATACACACATATATATGCATGTATACACACACACACATTTATATATATATCCAGTAGTATTCCGTTGTGTGTGTATACACACACACACACACACACATGCACATACACACACACACACACACACACAATGGAATACTACTGTATCTAAATCTGTGTGTGTGTGTATGTGTGTGTGTGTGTGTATATGTATATATATACATAAATTTAGATCCAGTTTCATTCTCCTGCGTGTGGCCAGCCAATTATCCCAGCACCATTTGTTGAAAAGGGTGTCCTTTCCCTACTTTATGTTTTTGTTTGCATTGCCATAGATGAGTTGTTGAAGATCAGAAGTACTTGAGTTTATTTCTGGATTTTCTATTATGTTCCATTGGTCTATATACCTATTTTTTCTACCAAAACCATGCCATTTTGGTGACTATGGCCTTATAGTGTAGTTTGAAATCAGGTAATGTGATGCCTCCAGATTTGTTCTTTTTGCTTAGTCTTCATTTGGCTACGTGGGTTCTTTTTTGATTCCATATGAATTTTAGGATTGTTTTTATCTAATTCTGTGAAGAATAATGGTGATATTTTGATGGGAATTGTGTTGAATTTGTAGACTGCTTTTAGCAGTATGGTCATTTTCACAATATTGATTCTACTCATCCATGAGCATGAGATGTGTTTCCATTTATTTGTGTTGTCTATGATTTCTTTCAGCAGTGTTTTGTAGTTTTTCTTGTAGAGGAAAATGAATATGAGATGTGTTTTCATCCACGAGCATAAGATGTATTTCCATTTGTTTGTGTTATCTATGATTTCTTTTAGCAGTGTTTTGTAGTTTTCCTTGTAGAGGTCTTTCATATACTTCTAAGTATTTTACTCTTTTTGCAGCTATTGTAAAAGGGATTGAGTTCTTTATTTGATTCTCTGCTTGGTTGCTGTTGGTGTATAGGAGAGCTACTGATTTGTGTACATTAATTTTGTATCTGGGAACTGCTGAATTCTTCTATCAGTTCTAGGAGTATTCTGGAGAAGGGTTTAGGGTTTTCGAGGTAAACAATCATATAACCAGCAAACAGTGACAGTTTGATCCTTTTTACCAATCTGGATACCCTTTGTTTCTCTTTCTGATTATTCTGGCTAGAACTTCCAGTATTATATTGAAGAAGAGTGGTGAGTGTGAGCATCCTTGTCTTGTTCCAGTTCTCAGAGGGAACACTTTCAACTTTCCCCCATTCAGTATTATGTTGGCTGTGAGTTTGTCAAGGGTGGCTTTAATTACATTGAAGCATGTCCTTTGTATGCTGATTTTGCTGAGAGATTTAAATAAAGGGATGCTAGATTTTGTTGAATGCTTTTTCTGCATGTATTGAGATGATCATGTGATTTTTATTTTTAATTCTGTTTATGTGGTGTATCACATTTATTGACTTGTGTAGGTTAAACCATCTCTGCATCCCTGGTATGAAACCCATTTGATCATGGTGAATTATTTTTTGATAGGCTGTTGCATTCAGTTAGCTAGTATTTTGTTGAGGATTTTAGCATCTGTATTCATCAGGGTTGTTGGTCTGTAGTTTTCTTTTTTGGTTATGTTCCTGCTTTGGTATTAGGATGATACTGGCATCATAGAATGATTTAGGGATGGTTCTCTCTTTCTCTTTCTTGTGGAAAATTTTCAATAGGATTCATACTGATTCTTCTTTGAATGTCTGGTAGAATTCTGCTGTGAATCCATCTGGTCCTGGACTCTTCTGTGTGCTGGTAATTGTTAAATTACCATTTTCATCTCACTGCTTGTTATCAGTCTGTTTAGGGTATCTGTTCTTCCTGATTTAAGCTAGGAGGGTTGTATCTTTCCAGGAATTTATCCATCTCCTCTAGCTTTTCTAGTTTATGTGTGTACAAGTGCTCATAGCAGCCTTGAAATAATCTTTTATATTTCAGTGGTGTCAGTTGTAATATCTCTCGCTTCATTTCTGATTGATCTTATTTGGATTTTCTTTCTTCTTTTCTTGGTTAATCTTGCTAATGATCTATCAATTTTATTTATCTTTTCAAAGAACCAGATTTTGTTTCATTTAACTTTTGTATTTCTTTTTCTGCTTCAATTTCATTTAGTTCTGCTCTGATCTTGGTTATTTTCTTTCTTCTGCTGGGTTTGGATTTTGTGTGTTCTTGTTTCTCTATTTCCTTGAGGCACAAACTTAGATTGTCTGTTTGTCTTTTTTCAGACATTTTGATGCAGGCATTTAGGACTATGAACTTTCCTCTTAGCACCACCTTTGCTGTATCCCAGAGGTTTTGATAGGTTGCATCACTATTGTCATTCTGCTTGAAGAATTTTTTAATTTCCATCTTGATTTCATTTTTGACTCCATGATCATTCAGGAGCAGGTTATTTAATTTCCGTGTATATGCATGGCTTTGAAGGTTCCTTCTGGAATTGATTTTCAGTTGTATTCCACTGTGGTCTGAGAGAGTTACTGGTATAATATCAATTTTCTTAAGTTTGTTGAGGCTCCTTTTGTGGCCTATCATATGGTCAATCTTGGAGAAAGTTCCATGCACTGTTGAATAGAATGTATATTCTGTGATTGTTGGGTGGAATGTTCTGTATATATCTGTTAAGTCCATTTGTTCCAGGGTATAGTTTAAATCCACTCCTTCTTTGCTGACTTTCTGTACTGAAGACCTGTCTAGTGCTGTCTGTGGAGTATTGAAGCCCCCCAGTATTATTGTGTTGCTGTCTATCTCATTTCTTAGGTCTGTTAGTAATTGTTTTATAAATTTGGGAGCTCCAGTGTTAGGTGAATATATATTTAGGATTGTGATATTTGCCTGTTGGACAAGGCCTTTTGTGTTATATAATGTCCCTCTTTGTCTTCTTTTAACTGAGGTTGCTTTAAAGTTTGCTCTTTCAGATGTAAGAATAGCTACTTCTGCTAACTTTCGGTGTCCATTTACATGGAATGTCTTTTTCCACCCCTTTAGGTGAGTCCCTGTGTCTTAGGTGATTCTCTTGAAGGCAGCATATAGTTGGCTGGTGAATTCGTATCCATTCTGCAATTCCGTATCTTTTAAGTGGAGCGTTTAGGCCATTTATATTCGATGTTGGTGTTGAGATGCGAGGAACCATTCCATTCATTTGTTGTTTCTTGTCTGTATACCTTGTTTTTTTGTTTTTTTAAATTGTATTTTTTTTAATGGGACTTGTGAGATTTATGCTTTAAAGAGGTTCCGTTTTGATGTGTTTTCAGGATTTGTTTCAAGATTTAGAGCTCCTTTTAGCAGTTCTTGTAGTGGTAGCTTGGTAATGGCAAATTCTTTCAGCGTTTGTTTGTCTAAAAAGACTGTATATTTCCTTCATATATGAAGCTTAGTTTCACTGGATACAAAATTCTTGGCTGATAATTGTTGTGTTTGAGGAGGCTTAGAATATGGCCCCAATCCCTTCTAGCTTGTAAGATTTCTGCTGAGAAAGCTGCTGTTAATATGTTAGGTTTTCCTTTATAGGTTACCTGGTGTTTTTGCCTTATAGCTCTTAAGATTCTTTCCTTCATTTTAACTTTAGATAACCTGATAACAATGTGCCTAGGCAATGATCTTTTAGTGCTGAATTTCCCAAGTGTTCTGTGAGCTTCCTGTATTTGGATGTCTAGGTCTTTAGCAAGGCCGAGGAAGTTTCCTCAAGTGTTCCTCCAAATACGTTTTCCAAACTTTTAGATTTCTTTTCTTTCTCAGGAACACCAATTATTCTTAGGTTTGGTCATTTAACATAATACTAGACTTCTTAGAGGCTTTGTTTATATTTTCTTATTCCTTTTTCTTTGTCTTTGTTGGATTGGGTTAATTCAAAGACCTTGTCTTCAATCTCTGAAGTTCTTTCTTCTGCTTGTTTGATTCTGTTGCTGAGACTTTCCAGAGTATTTTGCATTTCTATAAATGTGTCCATTGTTTCTTGAAGTTTTGATTTTTTTTTAATTTGTGCTATTTCACTGAATATTGCTCTCTTCACTTATTATATTATTTTTTTTGATTTCCTTGCCTTGGGCTTTGCCTTTCTCCAGTGTCTCCCTGGTAAGTTTAGTAACTAACCTTCTGAATTCTTTTTCAGGTAAATCAGGGATTTCTTCTTGGTTTGGATCCATTGTTGGTTAGCTAGTGTGATTTTTAGGGAGTGTTAAAGAGCCTTGTTTTGTCATATTACCAGAGTTTGTTTTCTGGTTCTGTCTCATTTGGGTAAGCTTTGTCAGAGGGAAGGTCTAAGCTGAAGGCTGTGGTTTAGATTCTTTTGTCCAATGGGGTGTTCCGTTGATGTAGTATTCTCCCCTTTTTTCTAGGGATGTGGCTTCCTGAGAGCCAAGTTGTAGTGATTGTTATCTCTCTTCTGGATCTAGCCACCCAGCAAGTCTACCAGGCTCTGGACTGGTACTGGGGGTTGTCTGTACAGAGTTCTGTAATGTGAACCATTTGTGGGTCTCTCAGCCATGGATACCAGCACAGTATTTGGGGTGTCTTTAGGGACCTGCAGGAGCAAATTTGCTTCCCTCAGAGGGTCTGTGGGTTCTCTCCTTGATTATCATAACTTTAAATAAAGTCTTGAAATCAGATACTATTAGTCTTCCAGCTTTGTCCTTTTTCAAAGTTGTTTCAGCTAGTGCAGGACATTTTAATTTTTCTATGGATTTCAGAATAAGCTTATCAATTTTTATAAAAAGGCCTACTGGGATTTTGACTGGAATTGTGTTGAACACATAGAGCCAAATGGGGAGAGAATTAGTAGTTTAACAATATTGAGTATTATGACCTGTGAGCATGTTATGCTTTTCCATTTATTTGGGTCTTCTTTAACTTCTCTCAACAATGCTTTGTAGTTTTCAGTATATCAGTCTTAAACATCTTTCATCAGGTTTACCACTAAGTTATTTTATATTTTTATGCTATTGTAAAGTGTATTGCTTTAAAAATGTCAATTTCTGATTCTTCATTGCTGGTATAAAAGGTTTCCTTAATTCACAAAACATACCTTGAAATGGGAACCTCTAGAAGGTTAAATATTAGAATATATTAAAGCATCCTGCAGGGCTTGAGAACTTTTATCTACAAAGGCTGTTATCCCAATCCAAAATGGTTGCTTGAAGGTACCATTAGTAGGCACAGATAGAAAGATGGAGATGTTTGAAACACCAGTAATGTCTATTCAATTTACCACAATCTTTGGGTGGACTTCAATAGAGATTGTGCAACTTGCTACCATAATGACAGCAAATTCTTTACCATGCTTTTTACCATGTAGGAATAATAATTAATTTCATCAGAAATATCTACATTGTTTAAAATAAGGAACATATTTCATTGGTAATTAAACTATCTTGTTGATTTTCTTAGTAGTGATTGTTCCCAGTGTTGGATTTACATGATGATTTAAGGTACAAGTAGCTGTAAAAGTTGATTTTCAGGAGAACATTCCTTGGGGATTACTGTTTTACAACCTATTATACTGGACTTTTTGTGACCTCTGGCCTAAAGCATACCATAGTGAATCGTGACCTACTAAAGGTAATGCCAAACCCACGAGGCTTCTGATATAGAATCTGCAATTGTTTGACTGAGCCATAAAGAATTACTCATTGCAAAGATGTGCTGTTGAGCAACACAAGTTCTGAAGTTCATCAGCAGACGGTGCCAAAGAGCCATTGACTGATACCTGGAATATCAAATTATGCACTACTATTCAACCAATACAAACAAGCTCATGAATTTCAAATGAAGTGGTTTGATTTAATTATATAGCCGTTTTGCTGAAATGAAACATCACTCGGTATGTAAATGTAGTACTGACTGTTCCAGTGTGAACTCAGATTCTGAATATGAAAGCTTATATTCCTCTGGCTCTTAACTGCCCCTCTGAACTTTGCTCATTAGCCTGTCAATTAGGTAGTATCACTTGGCAGCAGTACTAAAGTAAACACAAAAATAGGGGCTCTGAAATCATGTGGCAATGCTAGGTAACAAAGTGCTCATTCAATAAGAAGAGATGATCGTAGCATTGTAAACTTTGAGAAAAGGCCCATGGGTCTTCATTATTCATATTTGCTGATAACAAATATTTACTGAGGGCTTAACATGTGCCCCAGAGGCACTGATCCTGGGGCTGTGAACATATCCTTGTATAAGACAAGGCCCTTATCCTTATGGAGTTTACATTCCTGGGAGGTAGACAGACAATAAGTCCCAGGATGTAACAGTTATTGTGTGCTCATTTTGTTCCAGGTACTAGTTTAAGTACTTTATATGTCATAGCTCATTACATTATTATAATAATGCCTTTCAAGTAAGGAGTATTTTTGTCATCACCATTTTACCAATTAAGAAGTTCAGGGGCCAGGTGTGGTCACCCATGCCTGTAATCCCAGCACTTTGGGAGGTGGAGGCGGTAGGATTGCCTGAGCTCAGGAGTTTTCCATAAGCTGGGCAACATGGTGAAACCCTGTCTCAACTAAAATACAAAAAAAATTAGATGGGCGTGGTGGCATGTACCTGTATTCCCAGCTACTTGGGAGCCTGCGGCAGGAGAATTGCTTGAACCCGGGAGGCGGAGGTTGCAGTGAGCCCAAGATTGTGCCACTGCGCTCCAGCCTGGGTGACAGGATTTCAGCCTGTGTGACAGAGTGAGACTCTGTCTCAAAAAAAAAAAAAAAAAGTTCATGGAGCTTTCATAACTGCTCAAGGATCACACACTAGAAAGTGGCAGCAGGATTTGAACCCAGAGCCCAAACCCTTCTGTACTATATTCCACTATACTCCACTGCCTCTCAATCTCTTGGAGATACACATATAGAATGTGGAGTAGTGATAAGTGCTCTGCAGAAAAATAAAGCAGAACAAGACAAAGAGAGAATAATAGAAATGCTCATCTTAGCTAGGGTTGTCACGGAGGTATATTAGTCTGCTAGGGCTGCCATAACAGACCACCGCAGAATGGGTGGCTTACATAACCGAAAATTACTTCCTTGCAGTTCTGGAGGCTGGGAGTCCAAGATCAAAATGTTGGCAGGGCTCGTTTTCAGTGAGGCCTCTCTACGTGTCTTGGAGATGGCCACCTTCTCACTGTGCCCTCACATGGTGGAGAATGTAATCTCTGGCATCTCTTTTTCTTCTTATAAGGATGCCAATACCATCAGATTAGGGCCCCAGCCTTATGACCTCTGTGAACCTTAATTAGCCTCCTTAAAGAGCGTATCTCTAAATACAGTCACATTGTGAGTTAGGGCTTCCACATATCAATTGCAGGGTGGCAGGGGAGATACACTTCAGCTGATAACAGAAAGTTTCCCTGAAAAGCTGACTTTTGAACAGGCACTTGAATGACATAAAAGAATGAATAATCCACTACATATTTAGAGGAACAGAGTTCCAGACAGAGGGAATAGGCAGTACTAAGTTCCTGAAATGGGAATATTTTTGGCCTGATAGAGGATGAAGAAAGAAGCCTGTTATGGCTGGAGCACACTAAGGAAGCAAAAAAGTGGCAGAAAATACACTTTTGAGAAACACTAATCTAGAAACTCATCAACAATGACAATAGGCCAAGGAAATATGCCCAAAGTAGAGTCTACAAAATTGTAACTCTGCTGCATTTTATTAGCCATTGCTTGGAAAATGGTTTCATTTATGGAGAGAATATACTGAGGTAAGTAGGTTCTTTACTGCAACGTTGCTTCAAGCCTTTATTTGGTAAGACGCATTGTAAATCCCCGAGGAGATATAACATGCAGGCTTTCCCAAACTCCCTTTGGTGGGGAGAATCTCAGGAGATGAGGGTCTGCAGGATATACTTTTGGGTAAAAGACTCTATGTAAAGAAGTTTGTCCAGGTGCTCAGAACATGAGTATACACGTACACATTTGGGGTCCTTACGTGTAAGTAGTGAACAAGTGGATAGGGAACAAATTATTTTGATAATTTACTGTTTTGTGGGTTTTATTAGTGTTTGTTTTTATAAATGTTGCTAACACAGTCTGGCCCCAGCAATTCAAGGAGCATCAACTCTGTCTCATAGATTATGAAATTTTCCAGTGTCAACTCATCCTACTTTGCAAAGTTATTTTGTTTATAGAAAAATGATCATTGGACCAAACCCACCCAAACATGGCTTCCTTGTGATCCCATCCTATCTGTGGTGGCAGTACAAATTAGATATTTCCAGTCATTAGCCATAGGCTGTGACAGAAATGGTGGCTCTCTGGGAATGACAAGGACAGGTGTTTATTCTCCAGGGTCTTTGGGGAGATGAGGGTGCTGTGACACACGGAAAAGTTATTTGCTGTTTAAACTAATTTGGAGTATCAGATATGGAAGTTCTGGTTGATTCAAGGTTTCTTTCCCTTTACCCGTTATGTTTTGGCCAATCAACATGTTTATGAAATAAGAGAGAAGGCAGAGGCTGATTTACCAGGAAGCCAGTGAAGTTTAAATTTCAGGAACCCTCATTTGCATAGGTCATTCTAATTCCCAGGAGGGATACTGGAAATATATACACATGGTCATAGGTTTTTAAAAGTTTGCAAATGAAAGACTTACTGCAATTGGTTAATATTCTTTATTCACTCCACTTCATCTGTCACATTTCTTGTGTCAGGAAGAATTGTAGGCTGGGTGCGGTGGCTCATGGCTGTAATCTCAGCACTTTGGGAGGCTGAGGTGGGTGGACCACCTGAGGCCAGGAATTTGAGACCATCCTGGCCAACATGGTAAAACCACGTCTCTACTAAAAATGTAAAAAATTAGCTGGGCATGGTGGCAGGCTCCTGTAATCCCAGCTACTCAGGAGGCTGAGGCAGGAGAATCACTTGAAGCTGGGAGGTGGAGGTTGCAGTGAGCTGAGATCACACCACTGCATTCCAGCCTGAGTGCAATAAGAGCAAAACTGTGTCTCAAATAAAAGAAGAAGTATTGTAGCTGCCATAGACATTTTGGGGACAGGCATATGGGGAAGATGAGTGGGGACATATTTAGTTTAGGTTACTAAAATGTTTGTGTGGTTTGCAGTTATTTCTTTATGTAGTTAAGTGGTAGTTAGCTGTCATGGTGTAGGAATGACTTCCAGAAGTACTCCTACCACCCACTGTGCCAACTCTCATGCAATTGTGACTCAAAGGTACAGCGTCAAGAGGTCATATCACAATATAAATGGATCTTGTGCACTTGACTTCAGAAGCTTGTGGGAAGTATAGGAGAAATAAGGTTTGAAATGAGTGGAGCCAATAGCTGTTGTGGAAATAGTTTCTGTAAATGTAAACTGATAAGTGGTAGATTTGATTCTCATTGATGTCCAGTGAAAATGAAAGTTGGCCACTGCAGTGAATACAATTATAAGCACAGTATATATTTTTGTGTGAATTATGTATAATACAATTGGTCAGACCGCCTGCGTTTGAGGACAAGGACTGGTAGCAGTAGTAATACTACAATGAGTATACCTTTGTGTAATGCTGCATGTTCCATGCATCCTAAACTATTGGATTGCACGTTAGCATGCACAGTGAGCCTTGTCCTGACAAATTATGGTGGTTCTGGACCAAAGAGAAAGAAGAATTTCCACCTAGTAGTGCAGGGGCCTGAAGAAACAAATGTTTCAGCAACAAAGCCAAATGTATTCATGAAAGTTCAATGTATGCAGTATACAAGTAATTTAATAATATAGTTACATAGTTCTATACAACATAATGGCAAGTTGAAAATAAATTTAATTCCTCTTGTGAATGCCTTCATTCCAAATTAATTTTGTATGGTTTTCAAAATTATTGATTAGCCCAACATTCAAATATGAATTCAAAAATTCCTAATGGAGGCCAAAAACAAAAATGAAAAGGTTGCTAGAAGCTTCAAAATATAAAAAAGTATTGATTTGTTAACTTGAAAAACTTTGTAATTTGTCATTTCTTTTTCAGTCTAAGCAAATATTCATTTCACACAGAGTTTTGTTTTTTCAGTTTTGTATTCTTCTCTTAAATAGGACCGTTTCCCCACAAAGTGTGTAAGTTTCAATACCCAAAACCTGAATCTGCTCTTGAGTAAGAAATGACATTGTCCAGAAGAATAAATCCTGAGAGAAGTGACCAGCTTTGCAACCCATTTTATGATTTCTCTTCCCTCATTTATACTTCCTGCCATAATTTTGGTAGGAGGCTGACCTCCTCTAATTGGTCTCACTGAGTATTTGGAGGTTCTGGAAGGCATTTCTAATTCAATAGGCCCCCACTAGAGGGACATTTATCAAAAGTGGTCATAGTCAATAATAAAAAGAGAGTAAAATTAATGCTGGAGAATGGAAGAAATCAGAGAGGAGCTTCAACTGGACAGGAATTCAATTTAATTCAGATACCACCAATTGAGCTGATCTTTCATTTTAAATTGAAGGTCGGCCTTTTTTTTACAATTTAGTATTATTTCTAAATACATGTCACAGAGGAGATCATCTAACGTGATGCCGTTACACAGAATTATAGCTGACCTTTGATACATAAGTCAGAAAACTTCTGTAAAAAAAGAACCTGTAATTTTTCTTTTTTCCTTTAGGAAAAAAAATGCTTGCAAATTCTGCAGTATCCAGTTATTCCTCAGTGCTCATTTAAGCCTGAGCCTTTGCAGACAACTGATTAATCAGACTATGGGTTGGCACACGCCCTGCTTTCTGTCAGAGGGCTGCCACGTAGAGATTCATGGCTACAATATAGACTGTGTTCTTCCCTTAGCAGAGTGAGTTTAATGCGCAAGTCTGTATTAATCACTAAGGGTAACTTACCAGGCCATTGCTAGAATTTTTTGCTGAAGTAGTAAGAGCAAAATAACAGTTGTTTGTTTAAAGAAACTAGGAGCTTATTTGCACAGCTACTGGAGGCAATGGGGAGATTAATGTATGTTGTCAGTTCTACAGGTTTAATTTGACTTGGGCTAAAATAGCATCAATACACATCTTCCCTTGCCATTCATTCCTCCTGAATGCTGATTAATTTACTCTTATTTCATCCTGAATATTGCCAGGCAGTAATGAGTTGTAGACATCTGGCAGTCCTCTTTTCTCTTCCCCACTCCCCTAGAAAGAAGCAGAGATGAGGACGTTCTTTTCCTGGGCATCTCTCCAGCTGCTCAGGGTTCCTAGCCTTCCTCTTGGGAAATGCAGGGCAGATGTTGGTCCAGATAGTGCATTCCTGAACGTGCTGTTTTTCTGTCATCTCTGGTGAGCAAAAACCTCCTCCATGTCAGAATTCGGAGGGATGCATAACGGAGTCTGTATGTCAGAATCAATAGTTAAGCCATTTAAAAGGAGATTTGCAATGTACAGCTATTGCTACAAAGTGGCGTTTTATAGTTGCATTATTATTTATACATAATACTGTAAAGTAACAGAGATAAGACTCTTTATAGACACATAAAACAATACTGTTAATATTGCAACTCTTCAAAGAGCAGAAAACCATCTGGTCTCAATAATTACTTCCACATATAACTTTTTTCTTTTCATAATATTTTCAGAGTAATCAGACATATTAACTCATTATGGGCAAAATAACAGTAAATAAAACTGACAAAATAAGATTCTATTTGAAGGATAATGTTTTTTAAAAAATAACCTTTATTTTTTAAATTATACTTTAAGTTCTGGGGTCCGTGTGCAGAACGTGCAGGTTTGTTACATAGGTATACACGTGCCACAGTGGTTTTCTGCACCCATCAACTGTCAACTGCGTTAGGTATTTCTCTTAATGCTATCCCTCCTCTAGCACTTACAGATTAAAAAATTAGTTGAATTTAAATTGAAAACATCTGGGTAACTTACTGAGGAATTTAAATGGCTTAAATTTAGCTTTTTATTGATAAATCTTCACGCTAATTTTCATTCCAAATAACATTTTTTAACAGCTTTATTGAGATAAAATTTATATACCATATAACCCAACCTTCAAAGCTAGGATAGTCACAGGGTTGTACAGCCATCACCACAGTGTCAGGACATTTTTGTTCCCCTTGAAAGAATCCCTGTCAATAGCCGTCCCCATCCCTGTCCCACCCCATCAGCCACCTCTCATTTGCTTGCTGTCTCTATGGACTTGCCTATTCTGGATATTTCATATACATAGAATCATACAATATATGATCTGTTGTGACTGATTTTGTTCATTGAGCATAATGTTTTGGAGATTTTTTCCCATGTTTTAGCATGTATCAGAACCTCATTCCTTCTTAGGGCTGAAAGTATTCCATTTGTAGATTTACCACATTTTCCTTATTCATAAACAGTTGAACATTTGGATTGTTTCCCCTCTTTGGCTCTTATGAATCATACTACCATGAACACTGGTGTACAGTTTTCTGTGTGAGTTTGTTTTCAAATTTTGGGGGATATACCTAGAAGTGACATTACTGAGTTATTGGTAATTCTGTTTAACTTTCACAACAGCTTCACCTTTTACATTTTCACCAGCAATGTACAAACATCTCAATTTTTCTATATTTCTTCTTGCCAACATTTACTATTTCTGAGTTTTTTTTGTTTGTTTGTTATTGCCATTCTAGAGGGTGTGAAGTCGTATTTCATTGTGGCTTTGACTTGCACTTCCCTAATGCCCGACGATGTTAAGCATCTTTTCATGTGCTTATTGGTCATTTGTATATTTTCTTTAAAGAAATATCTATTTGGGTCAGGCATGGTGGCTCACGCCTGTAATCCCAGCACTTTGGGAGGCCGAGGCGGGTGGATCATGAGGTCAAGAGATCAAGACCATCCTGGCCAACATGGTGAAACCTCATCTCCCCTAAAAATATAAAAAATAGCCGGATATGGTGGTGCATGCCTGTAGTCCTAGCTACTTGGGAGGCTGAGGCAGGAAAATCACTTGAACCTGGGAGGCAGAGCTTTCAGTGAGCTGAGATTGTGCCACTGCACTCCAGCCTGCTGACAGAGCAAGACTCTGTTAAAAAAAGAAAAGAAAAAAAAAGAAAAGAAAAGAAAAGAAAAGAAATACCTATTCAAATCCTTTGCCTATTTGTAACTGGGTTGTTCGTCTTTTTTATTATTGAGTTCTATGAGTTCTTTATGTATCCTGAATATAAATCTCATCAGAAACATGATTTCCAAATATTATTCCTGTGCTGTGGGTTGTCTTTTCACTTTCCCAATGCCATCCTCTGCAGCACAAACTTAAAAAAAAATGTACATAGTTTAATTTACCATTTTGGTGGTTACCTTTGCGTTTGGTGTCATATCTAAGAAACTAGCATCAAATGCCAAGTTACAAAAATTTACTCTTACGTTTTCTTATAAGAGTATGGTTGTTCTTACATGAGATGGATAATCCATTTTGAGTTAACTATGTACCTCACATACAGCGTGAGGTAGAGATCTAATTTTAATCTTTTGCATGTGGATATGGCGGTGTCTCAGCATCATTTATTGAAAAGACTCTTCTTGCCCAATTACTGAATTGTCTTGGTCCAAGTAACATTTTATATCTTAAATAATTTGCATCATTTGAAAGTAAAATTAAGTATTATACCAGATGGTTTACTGAGGCTCAAACATGCAAAGGTTATTTATTTATACATTTCAAATAAGTTTGTGATTTCAACACAC
Source organism: Cebus imitator (assembly GCF_001604975.1). Lineage (NCBI taxonomy): Eukaryota > Metazoa > Chordata > Mammalia > Primates > Cebidae > Cebus > Cebus imitator. Next base: position 1,749,445 of record NW_016107396.1, read on the forward strand.
TGTGCCTAGTGTCAGTAGATACACAATAAAATATTGATAAATAAATAAACACACAAACCTGTTTGATTAATTTTTGTTTTCAAAAGTCAAGTTATGTATCTCCACCTTCATTTTGCTTTGTATATTTTATTTACAAATTACAAAATTCTGAGATTTCATAACAGAGGACACTAGTAAATTTACTAAATGCTTGTTGATATCTATTTGTTTTGATAAAAGGTGTTAATGTAAGGAAATTTGTTTAGAAGCCTACATATATTAAGAAAGCATCTGGCTAGGTGGTCCAGTTTACCTGGAACCGTTTTTTTTTAACAGTTTTTATCAATGCTGTTTGTCAAACTAACAATCTGCTTGTAGCAACCACACGTGACGTACAAAATGCATCATGAACTTACTTAAGAAAAGTTAGGATCATAACAATTAGCACCCATTATTGAGCATTGTATAGGTACTTTATGTCTGGTTAAGCTAATGACCTACAGTGGCAAAATTAGTATGCTGTGGAATCTGTATTAAAACCCAGGTCTGAGTAAAAAAAAAAAAAATCAACTTTATTGAAGTGTAGTTAATGTACAGTAAAATGTAACCATGTAAGTTTGTATTTCAATGAATTTTGACACCTTCACATTCTCAGGTAATCATTACCACAATCAATATATAGAATACTTCTGTTGTCCCCAAAACTGTTCTTATGCCTTTTCACAATCTTTCCCGCTCCCGACACCAGGCGAACTGCTATTCTGTCAATGTAAATTAAACAGATCTTTTCTAGAGTTTTGTAGAAATGGGGTCTTACAGTATGTATGCTTTTGTGTCTGGCTTTTTTGCATAGCATGATTTATTCATGCTGTTGCATCTTTCAGTAATTAATTCCTCTTGGTTGCTGAGTAGTATTTTATGCCACATCTATTCTATATCACTGTGGATATGCTATAATGTGTTTATCCACTCACCTGTTGATGGACATTTAATTTTCAGTTTTGGTTATCATGAATAAATTTGCAGACAATTTGTATAGATATGTATTTTCATTTCTCCAATCTTAGGATTGGAATTGCTGGGTTGTATGGTAAGTGTGTATTTAAATTTATAGGAAACTGTCAAACAGCTTTCCAAAAGGATTATACTGTTTTGCAGTCTCACCAGCAATGTATGAAGGTGCCAGTTGCTCACCATCCTCACCAGTGGTTGGTATTGTCATCTTCTTAAAATTTTGTATATGCCAGTGAGTATGTAGTTATATTTCGTTGTGCATTTAATTTGAATTTCCATGTGTTTTAAAATATAAATTTTATTATCTTTGAGGTATGTCAAGGCCAATGGATCACGATGACTGCCATGAAAAAGATACTTTGAGTTAGCACAGTGGCTCATCCCTGTAATCCTAGCACTTTGGAAAGCTGAGGCAGGTAGATCACTTGAGGTCAAGAGTTTGAGACCAGCCTGTCCAACATGGTGAAACTCCATCTCTACTAAAAATACAAAAATTAGCTGAGCATGATAGCAGGTACCTGTAGTCCCAGCTACTCAGGAGGCTGAGGCAGGAGAATTGCTTGAACCCGGGAGGTGGAGGTTGCAGTGAGCTGAGACTGAGCCACTGCACTCCAGCCTGGGA
>NW_016107396.1:1751085-1772573 GCF_001604975.1 Cebus imitator
AAAAAAAAAAAAAAAAAAGATCATTTGTTGTTGTCACTTGTGAAGTGTGCTTTTCATATGCAAACCAACCAGTTCAGAGCTTCACCCTCAACTACATCATTTGTAGAATTTTGGATTAGGTAGACTGCTACCTTTGGGAATTAGCTAGCTCTACAAGCAGCAGTCCCCTCCAAGGCCAACAAGATGTCAAAGCATCAAAAATACAGAATAAAAAAACAACGATGAATACACTTGATTACTAAAGATATTGAGCATCTTTCCATGCTCTTGTTGATTACCCATATAACTTCTTTTGTAAAATGTTCAAACCTTTTGCTCCTGTTTTATTATGTTACCTTCCTATTCAGTTTTAGCTGACTAAATTCTTTTTTAAAATAATTTTTAAAAAATTTAATTGAGACAGGGTCTTGCTCTGTTGCCAGGCTGGAGTGTAGTGGTGTGATCATGGCTCACTGCAGCCTCAAACTTCCAGGCTCAAGCAGTCCCCCCATCTAAGGCTCCCAAGTAGCTGGGACTGTAGGTGCACAACATCACACCTGGCTAACTTTCCATTTTTATTTTTTGTAGAGGCAGGATTTCCCTTTGTTGTCCAGTCTGGTCTTGAATTCCTGGACTCAAAGGATCCTCCCACCTCAGTCTCTCAAAGTGTTGGGGTTACAGGCATGAGCCCAGCCCAAATTCTTGTATCTTCTGGATATAAGTCCTTTGTCATATATTTTTATTGCAAATGATTTCTCCCATTCTGTGGTGTGTCTTTTTATTTTGTTAACATCTTTCAAAGAGTTTAGGTTTTTAAATTTTGGTGAAGTCTCATTTATCAATTTTTTATGGTTCATCCTTTTTGTGTTTTAGCTAAGAAATCTTCACCTACTCAAAGACCATAAAGATTTTCTCATGTTTTTTTTCTTGAAGTTTAATAGTTTTAAATATTGAATTTAGGTGTATGATCTGTTTTGTGGTAAACTTTTATATGGCCTGAGAGGTCAAGGGTCAAGGTTAATTTTTTTCCCAATGATATTTGTTAAAAATAATTTCTTTTTCCAATTGAACTACTTGGCATTTTAATTTTATTGAAAATTAAATGACCACATATGTGTTGGTCTACTTCTGAATTCTCTATTCTCTTCCACTGATCCAAAGGCCTATTCTTCTGCTACTACTGTAGTCTCTTTTTACTAAAGCTTTATAGTAAGTATTGAGATCAAGTAGTGTAAGTCATCCAACTTTGAATTGTTTGATGACTCTGAGTCTTTATTTTCCAAATAATTTAAAAATCAGATTTAAAACAACAACAACAACAACAAATAGCCTGCTGGGATTTTGGTTGGGATTTTGTTGAATCTACAGATCAATTTGGAGAGAACAGAAATCTTAATAGCACTGAGTATTCCAATTCATAAACATAGTCTACAACTCCAGTTCTTCAGTCCTCTTTAACTTTCAGTAATCTTTTGTAGTTTTCAGAGTACAAACTTACAGAAATTTTGTTTATTTCTAAGTATTTCATGTTTTGAACATTAGTATAAATTGAATTTTTTAACAATTTTGTTTTCCAGTTGATTGTTGTTAATATATAGACATACGATTAACTTTTTGTATGTTGACCTTGTGTCTTGAGACCTTTCTAATTTTGCTTGTTAGTTTAAAGACCTTATTTTTTGTGGATTCCTTAGAGGCTTTTATGTGTCATCTGAACAGAAAAATAATTTTATTTCTTTCTTTCCAACATGTATGCCTGTTGTTTCTTTTTCTTGCCTAATTGCGCTGGCTGGGGCTTCCACTACAATGTTGAACAAATAATCAGTGTGAAATTGCTCATTCCTTGGAAGGTGTTTTACCTGCTTCTTTAGTTTTCAACCTATGCATATACAGATTTGTGTTTAGCAAAGACTCAAGGGGCTGTTTATACAGATCTTTGGAATTCTTTCTCTGTTTAGTTCCCTCCTCTTGGGGAATCTGTCTCACGAATTGTAACTGCCTTGTTTTACCCAGTCACCAGTTTGAATCCTCAACACGGCCAGATTGCCAGGCTCTGTTTGGGTTCCTCCTCCCCATCTTGCAGTCTTATGGTTGTCTACTGGCAGAAATCCTGGGCTCACCTTATTTTTTTCCTGTACACCTAAGGGTCATAGTCCTCCACTGCTCAGTATCTAAAAATATAATTTTCTATATTTTGACTAGTTTTCTAGCTGTTTTGAGCAGGAGGGTGATTCTGGACCCTGTTACTCCTTCATGGCTAGAATTGGAAGTAGATGTTATTTAATATTTAATTATCCGTTAAATTATTCAATTGCTTATTATTGTTGTTTTTATTGCCGTTGTCGTTCTTAATTTGGAAATTTGCTGTGTGACTCAGCCACTTTTGTTCTAGTAGGAGAAGAAAAGTTTTGATCAGTGATTCTCAGCCTGTCTCACATTAGGGTTATTGGAGATATCTAAAGATACCCATGTTCAGGCTGTTCTTCAGAGATTGAATTTAAATGACATCTGTATTTTTAAAAATATCATAGTTGATTATATAATGTGTTGCCAGGTTGAGAACTACCAATTTACTCTTGGAATGCTACAGGATTTGCCAGTGTGTATTCCATGACATCCAGCTATGACCAAAATAGATTTCTTCATTCCTGGGGATGGCCAGTCTTATCCCTTCCCAGTTGCCCCAGCAGGAATCAGCTTCCTCAGTTTACTGCCACACAAATCTCATTTCCTGGATGTGTTGTGACTGGAGAACATTGAGCTTTAGAGGCTAGTCCTCTTGTGGTGTCTCTCATCTTCAGCTCCCAGTTCAAATGTCATAAAACCCTTCTCTGACCCCTCCGGGGCCATCCTTTTTCCTTCTCAGCTATTTGCATTGCATGACATGTGTATCTCTATGACAGCAATATTTGTTTCAAAATATGTTTCTACCTAATATTTTAGTCCTTGAAGGGTAAGGGGAGGTTTCTTTAATATCTTGTTATTCTTCCTTACTAAAATAATAACTGAAAGTGGAGACATTATTATGTAGTCTTCCTGTAGAGTGTTGTGCACTTAATATTTATTAAATTTGAGTAGGCTACTTTGGAGCTTGATGTTTGAACGTATACTCTGGGCAAAAATATTTCCTCTCCTATGGAAAATATATTCTGTCAAAGTATGTTTTCGAAATTTCCCTAAGTTAATTGGTGGGGGAGGAATGCAAACCCCATGTTTCAAATGATATTATTTATAGTGGTTCTTGAACTCATTTCATGCCTCTAATCTTTTTCCACATAATTAAATTCATCCTTTAGGGACAAGAATTTGCTTATGCCTTTCTACCTTTAGGCATTTATATTTCAGAAATAAAATTACTTGACTTTGATGAATTTTGCTATTTATACCATTTCAGTCCAGAAAATTTTATTAGGTTAGATTATTTTTAAAATAAATAAATAGGATGGAAAATTAATTTCCAGAGGGATAATGTGATATGCTAATAATAATAGTGATATTATTAGCATATCACATTATTAGCATATCATTATTATTAGCATACCACATCATGCATGCTAACACCTAGTGCATCATATATTTATTTATTCAATCTTTTAAGCATTAATACTGATATGACGATAATTCAGATGGGCCTAACAGGCATATAAAGAACACTGTGCCCAGCAACAACAACATAGCAACATACACATTCATCTCAAGTGCATATGGGACATTTTTCAGGAAAGATCATATGTGACGTCACAAGTATTGTTAGAATACTTAAAGAATCTTATTGATATTTAAGTTGTAGATATTATAGAAAATATCTTCTTTGATCACAACGGGATAAAGTTAGAAATCAGTCACAGAAGTAAAACTAGAAAATTCACAATGTTTTGGCAATTAAACACCTTCTTAATCAATGGATCAAAGAAGAAATCACAAGGAAATTAGAAAATACTTAAAGATGAATGAAAATGAAAATACAACACACCAAAACCTATGTGACCCGTGAAAGCAGTGGCTGAAGGGAACATTAAAAAGCAAGAAAGATCTCAAATCAACAACCTAAGTTTACAACTTAAGGAAATGGAAAAATAAGAACAAACTAAACTCCAACACAGGAGATGAAAGAGAATAATAAAGATTAAAGATAGACAAAATCAGTGCTAGAAACAGTAGAGAAAATTAATGCAAACAAAAGCTGATTCTTTGAAACCGTCAACAAAATTTAGAAAACTTTAGCTAGATGGACTAAGAAAGATAGCGAGGACTCAAAATACTAAAATAAGAAATAAAAATGGAGACATTACTACTGACTCTTAGAAATAAAAAAGGATTACAAGAGGTTACTATAAATGATTGGATGCCAAAATATTGACTATCCTAGATGAAATGGGTAAATTCCTAGAAATATATAACCTACCAAGACAAAATCATGAAGAAATAGAAAATCTGAATAGACCTGTAGCTAGTAAGGATATTCAACTAGTAACTAAAAATATCCCAGAAAGGAAAAGCCCTGGACCAGATAGCTTCACTGTGAATTCCGTCAAACATTTAAGGAACTAATATGAATCCTTCTCAAACTTTTCAAAAAATGGAAGGGGAAAGAATACTTCCTAACTCATTCTATGATGCTACCATTACCCTGACACCAAAGTGGTACAAATAATACAAGAAAAGAAAACTACAGAACAATATCCCTTATCAACATTGATGCAAAAATCTTCAATAAAATACTAGCAAATCAAACTCAATGTTATGTTAAAAATATTATAGATTATGATCAAGGGATATTTATTTCTGGAATGCAAGAATGCAAGAATGCAAAAAGAAATCAATATAACACACCACATTAACAGAATGAAGGAGAAAAATCACATGATTATCTCAATTAATACAGAAAAAGCATTTGACAAAATTCAACACCCTTTAATGATAAAAAAAAAAAAAACACTTGATAAACTGGGAATAGAAGGAAACTAGCTGAACACAATAAAAGCCTTATGTGGAAGACCCACAACAAACATCATATTCAGTGGTGAAAGACTGAAAGCTTTTTTTTCTAAAATCAGGAAGAAGGCAAGATGCCACTCTCCCCTCTTCTATTAAACATCATGCTGAAAGTCCTAGTCAGAGAAATTATACAAGAAAAAAAGAAAGAAAAGGCATCCACATTGTAAAAGAAGAGCTGCAATCATCTCTGTTCACAGATAATATGATTTTACATCTAGAAAACCCCAAAATTTTACAAAAAACCTACTAGAACTAATAAATGAAGTTACTAAAGTAGGAGCATACAAAGTTAACACACAAAATCTAGTTAACATTTTTATGCACTAACAATAAGCAATCTGAAAACAAAATTATGAAAGAAATTCCATTGACAGTAGCACCTAAAAAAAATACCTAGGTCTTAACAAAAGACTTTTTCAATGAAAACTACAAAACATTGCTGAAAGAAAAATTTAAGGAAACATAAATAAATTGAAATATATTCCACCTTGATTAATTGGAAGGCTTAATATTGTTAATATTGTTAAAATGCCAATATTATCTAAATCAATCCACAAATTCAATGTAATTCTTATCAAAATCCAATGCTATTTCTTACAGAAATAGAAAAATCCATCCTATAATTCATACGGAATCTCAAGAGAACCCGAGTAACCAAAGCAATCTTGAGAGAGAAAATCGAAGCTGGAGGACTCATATTTTTGGATTTTAAAACTTATTACAAAGCAACTCTAACCAAAGCAGTGTGGTACTGCCATAAAGAAAGACGTGTAGATCAATGGAATATAATAGAAATTGCACAACTATATCACCACATATGTGGTCAAATGATTATTGACAAAGGTACCAAGACAATTCAATGGAGAAAGGACAGTCTTTCCAACAAATGGTGCTGGGAAAAGCTGGATAAACACATACAAAAGGGTGAAGTTGGACCCTTACCTAATACCATGTACAAAAATTAACTGAAAATTGATCAAAGAGCTAAATGTAAGACCTAAAACAATGAAGCCTTTAGGAGAAAATGTAGGGCAAAATCTTTATAACATTGGATTTGCCAGTAATTTATTGGATATGACACCATAAGCACAGTCAACAAAAGAAGGGAAAGACAAATTGGATTTCATAAAAATGAAAACATTTTGTGCTTCAAAAGACACTAAGAACTGAGTAAACAGACAACCTATAGAATGAGAGAAAATATTTGCTAATTATGTATCTTATAAGGGATTAATATCCAGAATATATAGAGAATTTCTAAAAACTATAAAACAAATCGATTCAAACATGGACAAAGGACTTAGACATATCCCCAAAGAAGATATACAAATGGCCAATAAGCACAAGAAAAGATGCCCAATATCAGTAATAATTAAGGAAATGTGAATCAAAACTACATGAGATACCACCATACACACACATTAGGATTGTTACTAACAAAAATCAGAAAATGACAAGTGTTGTAGATGATGTGGAGAAATTGGAACTCTTGTACTTTGTTGGTGGAAATGTAAAATGGTACAGCCACTGTGGAAAACAGTATTGCAGTTCCTGAAAAAATTAAAAATAGAATTACCATATGATCCAGCAATTCCGTTTCTGGGCATAAACCTAAAAGAATTAAAAGGAGGATCTTGCAGATATATTTGTATACCTATGTTCACAGCAGCATTATTCACAATAGGTAAAACATGAAAGCAATTCAAGCACCCATGGATAGATGAATGGATAAGCAAAACATGGCATATTCATACCACGAATCATTATTTAACCTTAAAAAGGAAGGAAAGTCTGCAATGTATTACAACATAAATGGATCTTGAGGAATAATTCTAAGTGAGATAAGCTAATTATTAATAGATACTGTGTGATTCCACTTATATGAGATATTTAGAGTAGTCAAAATCATACAGAAAATTGAACGGTGTTTTTGACAGGGGTAAGGGTGGAGTAAATGGGAATTATTGTTTAATAGGTGTAGAATTTCAGTTATACAAAATGAAAAGACCTATGGAGATGGATGGTGGTGATGGTTGCACCACATTGTGAATGTATTTAATACCACTGAATTGTATATTTAAAAATGGTTAAGAGGATAAATTTTATGTTATATGTATTTTATCACAATACAATTTTTAAAAATCCCAATTTAAAAAAAGCCTGGGACCAGACGGGTTCACTAGTGAACCCTACCAAACATTTACAAAACTAATACTAATTATTCTGAAATACTTACAGAAACTAAAGTGGAGCCAATATTTCCAAACTCATTTTATGAGACTAGCATTCCCCTGAAATCAAAGCCAGATAATTGCACTACAAGAAAATTACAGACCAATATCTATGATGAACTTAGATGCAGAAATCCACAATGAAATACTTGCAAACCAAATTTAACAGAATGTCAAATGTATCATATACCATGATCAATTTCGATTTATCTCTGCGATGCAAGTATGGTTCACCAAATGCAAATAAATGTGATACACCATAGTAATAAAATGAAAGATGTAAATTAAATTCTTTGACTATCCCAACAGGTGCAGAAAAAGCATTTGACAAAATTCAACATCTTTTCATGATAAACCTTTCAACAAATGAGGTATAGAAGGAACTTGCCTCAACACAGTAAAGGACATCTGTGACAAACCTGCAACGGACATCATACTCAATGGTGAAAAACTGATTCTAAGATCAGTAACAAGGCAAGAATTTCCACTCTCACCAATTCTATTCAGTATAGTACTGTAAATCCTAGCCAGATATATTAGGCAAAAAAAGGGATAAAGGGCATCCAAATTGAAAAAGAAGAAGTCAAATTGTTTGCAGATAATGTGATATTATATAGAGAAAACCCTAAATACTTCATAAAAAAATTGTTAGAACAAATAAATTCAGTGAAATTGCAGGATACAAAATCAACACATAAAAATCAGTTGCATTTCTTATTTTATTTATTAACAATTTAATTTTTTTTTTTTTTGAGATAGAGTCTTGCTCTGTCACCAGGCTAGAGTGCAGTGGTGCAATCTTGGCTTACTGCAACCTCTGCCTCCCTGGTTCAAGTGATTCTCCTGCCTCAGCCTGCCAAGTAGGTGGGACTATAGGCAGGTGCCACCATGCCCAGCTAATTTTTTGGTATTTTTAGTAGAGATGTGGTTTCATCACGTTGGCCAAGATGGTCTTGATCTCTTGACCTTGTAATCCACCTGCCTTGGCCTCCCCAAAATCAGTTGCATTTCTATACAGTAACAATGAACTATGCAAAAAAGAAATTATGAAAACAGTCCCCTTCATGACAGTATCAAGAATGATAAAATATCTAGGAATAAATTAAATCAAGAAGGTGAAAGTCTTGTACAATGAAAACCACAAATCACTGATGAAAGAAATTGAAGAAGACACAAATAACTAGGAAGATATTTTTTATTTATGGATTGGAAGAATTTATACTGTTAAAGTGTCCATATTATCCAAAGTTGTCTACATATTCAATGCAATCCCCATTAAAATTTCAGTTATATTTTTCACAGCATACAAATAACAATCGTAAATTTGTATGAAACCACAAAAGATTCTAAATAACTAAAGCAATCTTGAGAAAGAAGAACAATGTTGAAGTCATCATACTTCCTGATTTCAGGCTATATCACAAAGCCATAATAATCAAATCGGTATGGTACTGGCATAAAATCAGGAACCTAGATGAAGAGAACATAATAGAGATCCCAGAAATAAATCCACACATATGTAGTCAAATGATCTTTAGCAAGCAGTGCCACAAATTCACAACAAGGAAAGGACAATCTCTTCAATAAACAGTGTTGAGAAAATTGGATATCCATGTGGGAAAGAATGAAATTACAGTCTTGACTTTCATCATACACAAAAATCAACTCAAGATGGATTAAATACCTAAACATAAACATGAACCTGTAAAACTTCTAGAATAAAACATAGAGAAATAGCTCCTTGATATTAGTGTTGGCAAAATTTTTTGGATATGACAGCAAAAACATAAGCAATGAAAGAACAAATAAACAAGTGAGACTACATCAAACTAAAAAGATTATACACAGCAAAGGAAACAGTCAATAAAATGAAAAGGCAACCTATGGAATGGGAGAAAATATTTGCAAACCATATATCTGTTAAAGGGTTAATTTTGAAAAAAATCTGAGGAATTCCAATAATGCAAATGTAAAACGAATAAAAAACAAACAAAACCAAATAACTCTGTTAAAAATGGTAAAAGCATTTCAATAGACATTTTTTCAAAGAAGACATACAGGTATATAAAAAGGTGCTCAATATCACTAATCATTAGGAAAATGCAAATCAAAACCATGAGCTATCACCTCACATCTGTTATTCATAGAATGGCTACTATCAAAATACAAAAGATAACTGTTGGTGAAGATGTGGAGAAAAAGGCAACCTTGTAAACTCTTGGTGGAAATGTAAGTTGGTACAATAGATTTTATGGGATAGAGTATGGGGGTTCCTCAAAAAATTAAAAATAGAACTAGCATATGATACAGCAATCCAGTTCCTGAATATGTATACAAAGAAAATGAAGTTGGTATGTCAAAGAAATATCTGCACTTCCATATTTATTGCAGCATTATTCATAATAGCCAAGATATGGAAACAACCAAAGTGTCAATGAATGAATGAATACATAAAGAAAATGTTGTGTGTGTATGTACACATATACACAACAGATACACAATGACACAATGGAATATTATTCAGGCTTAATAAAAGAAAAAAATCCTGCCATTTGTGACAATATGGATAAACCTAGAGGATGTTATGCTGAGTGACATAATCTACACACAGAATGACAAATATTGCATGATCTCACTTATCAGTGGAATCTAAAAAAGGCCAACTCATAAAAATGGAGAGCAGGCTATTATGCCTAGGGCGTAGCCCTGCTTTGTCTGTGGTGCAGACATTTTCTTGTACTCTGTTGCTCTAATAAACCTGCTTTGATTTCACTTAAAAAATAAAACAGAATAGAGTGGTGGTCTCTAGGGGTGGAGGAGTGGGAGAAATGGGGAAATGTTGGACAAAAGGTACAAACTTTCAGTTATATAATGAATAATTTCTGGAGATCAAATGTACAACATGATGACTATAGTGAATAATAATATATTAAATCCTTGAACTTTGCTAAGAAAGGAGATCTGAAGGGTACTCATCTTATACACACACACAGAGTAACTGTCTGAGGTGATAGGTATGTAAATTAGCTTGATGGTTGTGATCATCTCACAGTGTATATGTATACCAAATTATCACATTGTACACCTTTATAGACAATTTTTGTTTATCAATCATCCTTCAAGCTGGAAGGAATAAAAACAGTATTTCACAAGAGTCATCTAAATCTCAGTTACATGGTTACTCCTTGTGGAGAGCAGTTCAATGGAACTCAAGGTAAAAAATGAAGTAAATAATGTTTCCCTTCATGAATCCAAATACTAAAGCAAGAAATAGGGACACGTGGGAATGGATCCAGAATACTGAAAATGCTTTGCCTGATGACTTCCATTAATAGCATGTTTTGGCTGGGTAACATACAAGAGAAACACCACATTTGCCAAGTGTATGAACATGTATCTGCTCAGTCTCTGGCCATAAAGACAAAGGCAGAGGCTGTTGGCTGTCAGTGGGGAAGAGCTGAGGGCCATGCCAGAAAGTGCCAGAGTAATAGTAGGAAAGGACCACACAATGAGTCCCTTCAAGAACTAATTACTCTGAGATCTTGGATTTCTCACCAACCATAAAATTCAATTTGGTGAGATAAATATATTGTTTTATCCATTGACCATGGAACTTGATGACTTTGGAGTCATTTCTGAAATTGCATGCGGGGAAGGAAATGGAACCTTCACATTCCATTAAATAGCCTCATTTGCTCTTTGATGTGTTAGGTGCTTTCACATACATTGTGTTGTTTGAAAGAACCCTTAAGTGGTTTCATTGGACCTAAAGGGGAGGCTATGAAATTGGCAGAACGAGTTGGATGTTTCTGCTACAGATTTTGCTTGATGGAAGTAATGCAGTTCACATAGGCTTGACTGTGTTTTTCTAGTTGCCAATCACAGTGAGTAAATGTTGTTCTTAAATGAATGACCTCATTCATTAGTGTATGTGCTCCTTTTTTTTTCACCACCTACTGGTCCTTGTTCTGTTTTCTTTCCTCTGCTGATTTTCTTGAACTGCTTTGTCCCACTCTTTATTTTTGGTTAATGTCATGTATTGGTAACCTGCTGTGTCCCCCAAGCACTCAGCCCCCACTCATTGTACAGTGCTCTCCTCCAGTCAGAGACACACACTGCTCTCTGGAGGTCTTATGTAATGGGCTACAATCAACAGCATTAAGACAGTTCTCTTCTGCCTTATTTTTCCTTATTTTTTTCTTCTTGTTTCTTAAAAGGGAACTACCTTGGCAGAAAAATAGAAGTCTATCTCATATTTTCTCTCAGTTAATTATTCTTGTTAAAATGAGTGTGAGCTAAAGGATATTCATCAAAGGGTGCCGAGTGAAGAAAGTAAAGGAAGAATAGGAAGTTTGCTGTTGTGATAGATTTACTCTGTATTGAAGGTATAGAATAAATAGAAGGTGCTGTTCAGTTTACACATGTGATGGATGGCCCAGCCCACAAGCCTGAAGGAAATCATATCTCAAGAACTGCTTATTTGGGTCTTGTGACCTGGCAGGTGCTGTACAGACTTGCCTTAGACTGTCAAAGGCCAAATATGTAGACATTATGTACAAATGTTCTCAGATGCAAAGTCATCATTTTCACCTTTGTAATATTGAAATACCTGCAAAGTTCCGTGTTAGTAGATTATTTAAAATACTCATCTCTTGTTCTTTGTCAGGCACAATCTGCTTGCAATCACTCATTGTTTCCATTTAGATCTTTGCATGTTCCAAATTTGGGGTCTCTGTTCTTGAGGAACAGAGAGGAATAAACCATTTAAATGCAATGTGTTATTTAAGAATTGTACCAATTACAGTAGGGAGCTGTGTATTAATTCTGCCTTTTAGTTTTCTGTAATTCTCATGCTTTGCCATCTTGGAACCTTGCTAATTCTGGAAGACTGACTTCTTTTCCTAGGACTAGCCAAATCCTAGAGGTAGTAAACAACTCACCACCAGGGAGTATGGCTTTCATTTGCTAACCAGCCAATCCATAGTCCACAGACCCAACCGCCTCCTCTACTGGGCTCTCATACTCAAGGCTAATATTCTCCACTCTAATCACTCCAGGGCCAGGGACCATACAACTAAGGACACCCCGTCTACACCAGAGCATGCTGAAATTATTCAAACTAGACAACCCTAAGCCTTCTTACCTTGTCCAGCCTTGATTTTCCTGCAGAAACCACAATAAAGGCTCCTGCCTACATTTTTTTCTTCACCTCCCTTTTGTTCGTGACCTACCTTGGTGCTTCCCGATATGGCCCCATATGGCATGGTTTGCTTCCTCCTCTTGGGAACTGTGAGTAACAAACTCTTTCCAATGGCAGCCATCTCCTCATCTGTTGTCTTCACCATACCCGAATAATAACAAAACCTGCATTTCAAAACAAAGGGCTACACTGGCCTGGGAGCTTGGAGAAGGTGTCTCCAGGGATTTCCCGGGTTCGAAAGCACTTTGTGTTGGGTGACTGTGATTTTACAACGGAGATGTAGGGAAAGGGAAAAAAAGGGATTCAGAGAGTGAAGACAGCACATAACAAAGCAAAAGTGTGGTTTGTTCAGGGAACAGTGGATATGTGGGTTAGTATGAGGATGGGAAGAGGAAGGAGGTAGAAGATGAAGATAGAAAGATCAGCTGGGTTAGATTGCCAAGGGCCTTGTTGGGCCAGCTGAGGAGCTGGATTTTATCCTTTTCGTTTGAGAAGGCAGCAGACGTTTTAATCATGATAGCAGGACAAAGAGGTACATGTTTTCAAAAGGTAACTGGCAGCCACATGGAGGCTGTGAGCAGAGAAAAGACTGGAGCCTGGGAGGCTAGTTCAAAGTTGCCTCAAAACTTCAGTTATAAATGTAAAAACAGGGATCGAGAAAGGCTAAAGGTCAGACAGGTCAGTAGGGAGGGAATCAGGAGCAACATTTACATCTCTGTACTCTCTCATATGTTGCCTGCTGTCATGATATACTTCTGAGCTTCAGAAAGGTTTCCTTGCAAAGCGTGGGTGGGTGAAAGTACTGGTAAGGCTGCCACACATTACTTGAGTACCTTCTGCATTTTCTGCATCTCCAGCTGAATTTGGAAATTCATGGCAACCATTTATATGAGTAAAGAGAATTTTAAAAGTTGATGTATTAGAATCAAAAGGAAAAAAGTGTTTGACATTTTGCATTATCTTAACTCTTATGTAGGACATAATTTTCTTCCCTTTTTTTCTTCTAGTTCTCATTCTCCCTTTTTCCTTCTCCTCTTGCCCTGAAAAAAGTGTTTATCATACTCCCATATTCCTTTGCTTTAGAAAAAGTTGTGTTTCTTTTAAAGTTAAAAACCATTTTATCTGCAAATATTAGATGAATTCAATAATACCTTCTTCAAAGCCAGAAACATTTCAGAGCTGATAATAAAGGATTTTGAATATCTTCACAAAGTTATTTAGAATTGTCTGCTTTTATATGCATCCGATGCCATGACTAGTGAAAGAAAGATCGATGAATAATGATCGTAGTTTGCCAAGAGGAAGGGAGAGTAAGTCAGAGAATAATTTAATTCCTATCACTATCAACTTGTCTTATTCAAAAGTTTCCTGGCTGAAGAAAGTCTTATTAGGTACATTGTTATAGTGCAAATAAAATGACATACTGGATTATTCACACCACTGCAAAAATTGATTTTGTTTCTCCTACTTGCTGCATTCCAAACTAATAAGATTTGACTGTTATACGACTATAGCTGTTGTCATGTAGCTTTACAATTACCACAGCTAGACTTATGAAAAACCAGCCAGTATGCTGATCTTCAATATTTGACATATTTTTCTTTCTTTGTTCACCTTTTCTTTATCCTTTCTCAATTAAGTTCTCTAGTAGTATACCAAACACGTAACAACCGATTTTCCCCATAAGAAGATTTTAAAAAGTGAAGCAATAAATATTGATATTACAAATGTGACAGTACAAATATTTTCCTTCTGAAAGATTAGAAAGGATTAGTCACTTCCTGTTTTTAGATCGAATTAAGTTAATATAATGCAAGCCCCCCCCCATAGTGCTTTGTGCTGTTTACAGTTATTCTTGTTTAAACGCAAAAATTCACAACTCCTGGAATCGTGGCTAGCAGTGGCAGAGACTTTTGGGATGACCTAAGCAAAAGTCTCTGTGAGGCCTTTTGATCTCTTGTTAATTGCAGAATCGTCAAATCTTCAGCTTGCTTGAAGTTTCTCTCCCTGTCTGATTCCAACTTGTTCTTGATAGCAACTGTGTATTTTCTTTTTGCAGACTCCAGCTATGTGGCTTCCCTGCTTTTGTCATGACATGAGGCTTATTGACCTTCAGCTGAGTGGAGGTTTGACTAAACAAAGAATTCCTCACAATATCATAAAGTCTGTGAAGGCCAGGATTCTTGGCCTTGAGATTCTGAGTTTCTTTTAAATACAAAAATCCCATCTAATACACGGTCCATGTAATGTGTAGTGAAGATGGGTGTCATGATCATTAATCTTAGTAAGTTAGGGGACATTGCAGAGAAAAAAGTCTACGGTCCTGTTTCTGTGACTTCTGAGTATTAATCTTTGAGGGTTGTTGGACCTTAATCCTTATAAGGCTGTTCTAAGGTAAATATATTGAACCAAAAGCATTTTAAGGCTTAGCTTCTCAGGTTGTCTAGGTGTTTATTTAAATTCAGGAAATTAATTTATACTTATACTTTGCATACACAATGCAAAACCAAATGCTGGCTATGGACCAAGGATGTGGTGCCTTGTGCAATGCCTAACATACAGTTAATCCCAAAGCAATATTTGTCCAATGGAAATAGATTTGAAACATAATAGATATGAAAATGGAAAATGATCAGTCTTTTGAGTCTACAAATTTTATTTCTCTTGGTTGAAGTTTCCATGATTCCTTATCTGTTGGACAAAATTAACTCTCCGGAGGAAACCCACCTACAGTGATATGTAAATTCAATTTATTGATAAAACAATGCTTACCTATCTAAAGAAAACAGCATATCTTAAATGTTCTCAATCAAAAAATTATTTGTAAACAGACATTTGGCATTTTCTGAAAACATGTTAAAAAAAGAGAAAGGGGCCATCACAATTACAAATATAAATGAAGAGTTAATGACTGACATGGAAGCTATGGTCAGAGGAGTGTAGGGTCATATAACTCTTGAAGTGAACTTTCAAGATCATCTAGTATCAACTCCATCATAGTAAAGACGAAGATACTGTGAGAGCCAGAGTGAGCATTGCTTTCCTGGTGTTAGGTAGGTAGTTCAATCTTTCTTTTTCTATCTTTCTTGCTCTTTTGTCAGTTCATTTACTTCTTAAAATTTGTTTGAATTATTGCTATGTGCCAACCATTGCCTAATATGCTAAAGAAATAAAGAAGATGAATAATTTTTTTAACCACACCAAGAATCTAGAAAAAGGAAAATTGGAGAGAAAAACTTTAATTATGATAATTATGTAGTACTTTACAGTTTTCCCAGTATTTTTGGATAGTTAATTCTGTCTAACCATGACAAACAACTTTTTGCTTTAACTACCACCTTCAATATTTCTTTTTTCTTTTCTTTTTTTTTTTTTTGTGACAGAGTCTCCCTCTGTTGCCAGGCTGGAGTGCAGTGGTGTGATCTCGGCTCACTGCAACCTCTGCCTCCTGTGTTTAAGTGATTCTCATGCCTCAGCCTCCCGATTAGCTGGGATTACAGGCACACGCCACCACACCCAGCTAATTTTTATATTTTTTTTTTGGAGACGGAGTTTCGCTCTTGTTACCCAGGCTGGAGTGCAATGGCGCGATCTCGGCTCACCGCAACCTCCGCCTCCTGGGTTCATGCAATTCTCCTGCCTCAGCCTCCTGAGTAGCTGGGACTACAGGCACGCGCCACCATGCCCAGCTAATTTTTTGTAGTTTTAGTAGAGATGGGGTTTCACCATATTGACCAGGATGGTNTTTTTTTTTTTTGGGACAGAGTCTCCCTCTCTCATCCAGGCTGGAGTTGCATTGGTGGGATCTTGGCTCACTGCAACCTCTACCTCCTTGGCTCAAGGGATCTTCCTGCCCCAGCCTCCAGAGTAAGCTGAGATTATGGGCATGCACCACCATGCCCAGCTAATTTTTTTTTGTATTTTTAGTAGAGACAGGGTTTCGCCAAGTTGCTCTAGTCTCAAACTCCTGACCTCAGATGATCCCCCTGCGTTGGCCTCCCAAAGTGCTGGCATCACAGGCGTGAGTCACTGAGCCCGGCCTCAACATTTCTTTAAACTTAATGTGGGGAGAGCCTTCTCTGAATGTTAGACCCATCAGTGAGCATCCTTCTATCTAAGAATGATCTAAGAAGAATTATTCATCTGACTCACAAATATCATTTGAGACTGTGTAAGACCAGTGGAATTTCATACATTTTTCTCTTCTGCTATTAACCAGACTTGTATAGACTGGGACAGTATAAGCTAACCGTCTCTGAACCAGTCGACCATCAATGCTTGAAATAATCTGTCAGAAATTTATCTTTAATGGTAGTCTTTCAAACTCTAAGGCAGTTATCACAATGCAAATCTCCCAAATAGGCAATCAATCGCTAACCATACCTATAAGCAAGGCCAATTTCACTCCAAGATACTTGAAATGTTTAACTTACTGCCCCAAATGGATTCTCTGAGTGGCCATGGAATCTCATGGTTAAGGTTTTAGAGCATCCAAAACTGGGTTGTGATATGCAACTAGCAGTGATCAGATGATATAACCACAACCTAATCAAGGTGTTCTATGGCAATGACTGCCGCCAATGGTGACAATTACTTGAGGATTGACTTCCCAATAACCTGGGCAGACAAGCTTGGTCAGGGTCAGATTCTAAAGACATCATGTGTTTGCTGATCTCCTTGGACTCCTTTATTACTATGGTTTGGAGGAACTTACAGTTTAGTGGGAGGAGACATGGAAGTCATTTTGCATGAAATGTTTTGGCTTAAAGGAGTCCACTTCTCACAGCCAATAGATTGAGGGGAAGATAACTGAGAAGACTTTCTGAAAGATTGGACCTGAGCTTAGTCACCGAGGATCCTTGAGAGTTGGCCAAGTGCTGAATGATGAGAGGGGTGTTCGAAGCAGAGGAAACAATATGGGAAACTCAGGGAGGCACAAAACAGGAAGGTAGTTATGTTGGACTCTGATTTGATGTTAGCAAAGTGGAAAGTCCAAGGTGAGGAGGACTAGGAGGTGAAGCTAGGGAGGTAACTAGGTACTATCATGAAGGACTCATAGCAATGGACCTAGCTGATGATGGCCTGAACTGGGATAGAAGTAGGAGTAGAGGAGGGACCACTTCTGCCTCCAAACACCTGATTTCTCACAGTAGTTATCAGCAGTTTCACTGGAAAAAGAAAATGTCCTCTTCATAGACTCTTATTTTATTTTAGTCAAACTTTGCACTTAACCAGCTCCCAAAAAATGAGACCAAAGCAATAATTTTTATGTTTACATTGGAAGTCTGTATATATATTTTTTTACTAACCTGGTGTTTGGGAGGATTAAGTGATATTTGGGAAGGGCCATTGAGTACTTCTGTCTAGAACCTGCCCTGTGTGCTTCCAGAAGGGGACACGCAGTAGCCTACCATATGGATGATGCTCCCTGGAGCTGTGTAGTGTAACTGCCCCTGTTTGGAACTGAATTTGCTTTAACGTGAAGAGAAACAAATTAGGCACAGAATTTCTAGCACTTTGATTTCCTTTAAAGCTTCACAGTTCATGTCTTAAAAATGTTGACACCAGCTGACAGAGACATTGAAACACTTCATCGTTTGTCTAGTTAGCTCGGTTTCCTCAGTAAATGACAGTGTTGTCTAAGGTAATCTTCAGGACTTTTTGTTTGGAAGAGTCTATATTTGTGGGGATTGGTGTGTTTTCTACTGCTCAGGTTATAGGAGTTATAGTTCAGATAAATAAAAAGCACAGGCCAAGTGCAGAGGCTTATGCCTGTAATCCCAGTACTTTGGGAGGCGGAGGTGGGCAGATCACGAGGTCAAGAGACCGAGATCATCCTGGCCAAGATGGTGAAACCCTGTCTCTACAAAAAATACAAAAATTAGCTGGGCTTGAGGGCGCGTGCCTGTAGTCCCAGCTACTCAGGAGGCTGAGGCAGGAAAATCGCTTGAACCCAGGAGGTGGAGGTTGCAGTGAGCTGAGATTGCACCCCTGCATTCCAGCCCAGGAAACAGAGCAAGACTCTGTCTCAAACAAACAAACAAAAAAACAAACAACAACAAAACACAAAGCACAATTTGCCTTTTTCCCCTTATTCCACCTGCCCCCACAAAAATGGTTGAAAGTTTATAGGTGATTTCTTTAAAAACAAAACGAAAAACAAACAAAACAAAACGAAACGTGGTATCATAAGACTGCTAAGTCTGCTATGTATAGGTTGATGCAATACCAATTGCAGTTTTTGCCACTAAAAAGAAAGACAAAACCCGCAATTACTTTTGCACCAACCTAATAGCTGTGGGCCACTTAGCTGTAAAGGAAATGTCACATAAAAGATAACTGGGATGGGCTGTTGCAGGTGTACAAGGCTGACTCTCCTGAGGCCAACTGCATAGGTTCTGTTGACCCAGGAGTTTTCTGACTTGCAATTATGAATTTAGAGACTATAAATCTTTATTTTATCTAAAGAAGAAAATTATGGGAAGGGTTTCTGGTTCAAGATGAGTCTTTTGCCTAATAGACTGGAAACTGTGCAAGCTTTCTCTTTCCATTGTTGCCAATCTATAGCTCTCCTTGGGGCGAGTAGAGCAGCCTCAAAACTGTCCTATGAAGGACCACATCAGAGGCTGACTGTCTTCTGGGTCACATTTCTTTGACAGGCCATGCTTTTGAACGCTTTTTCAAAATAAGGATATATTCTCTTTTCTTAATGTTTCAGTTTCATTTTCCCATTGTCTTGTTCAAAGTGAAAAATGTTCCTTCGGCCCATTTTTTTTAATATACTGCTGGCGGGATAAAAGACAGTGAGGCATTTGGTTTGGCGCTTGACGTTTCCTGCACCCCCCTCCCCCGTGTCAACTGGAAGTCTATTCTTCCTTGCTCCTACTCCTTCCCAGAGTGACAGTGGGCCAGGAGACATTTTAAAATTAGCTCACTTTGATTTATGAATGGGCTTTATTCTTTCACCTTTAATAAATGCATTAATGCCATTTTCCTGTCAGAGTTCTGGCAAGCCCTTCTATTTATTGATATGCAGTTTTCCTAGATTGTGTGGAGTAGCCAGGGGGAAAGTAAGGAGGACATGCCTGCTTGTATGTGGGAATGATTATGAACTTCCTTAGGCAATGGCAAATACTAGTGGTGATCAAGTTAGGAATCAAGTTGGAGCTGAGCCATGCAGTCACTGAGCCTCTATGTAGGTGAGGAAAGAACATTTCTGGTTGTGGCTGCCTTTTCACTGTCAGTAGAAGATGGTTTCATGGTAGTCTACAGGGCCCTAAAGGATCTGGTCCCCGGTCCTTCTCCAGACCTGTCTTCTCTCTCCTTACTCTCTCTGCCTTCATCACCCTGGCCTCCTTGTCATTCCTTGGGCATGCCAGCTACATTCTGCCTTAGGACCCTTACACTGGCTGCTTCTGCTGCTAGAATCTCTTTGCCTATACATCTTCCTGGCTAACTTTTTCAAATCTTTACTCAATTCTCATCTCCATGACACCATCTCTGAATGGACACTTAGGAGTCCTCCTTTTTTCTACTTTTCCTTTTTCCCATAGAACTTACTTATTATAAAATGGTAAATGATTCCCTTATTGGACCTATTATTGTCTGTCGTGCCTGGCATATAGTAAGCCCTCAAAAAATATTTGTTGAATAAAGAACATACATAAGCCAGGCAGGTCTTTACCATTAGCACCCCCTGTTTGACCCCACCCTTGCTGTTATCCTATATGTTTTCTTTTCTTTAAACATTCTTTTCACTTGAAATAACTTATTCAATGTCAGTATTTCCCCATAGACTGCACACTTCCCTAGCATGGGACCATGTCTATTTTTAAAATTTCCAGCATTTGCATAATAATATGAATGCAATAATTATTATATGAAGAAATACAGTGTGGACAACATTGAATTACATTGAAGGTTGTTATCTATTTCCTGGATAAGTGAGTTATTTTAATCTTAAGTATATGCTATGCCACAACTTAGGGCAATTTGCACTGTCCTCTCCAGGTCATCAGGTATGTGTTAATGATGCCCTAGAGCAGACATCTGGAAATACTAATATCTCACTTACACTTTAAAATGAACTGAAGAAACTACTACACAATCCTCCAATTCCACTGCTGGGTATATATCCAAAGAAAGGAAATCAGTATATCAAAGAGATAGCTGCACTCCTATATTGACTGCAGCACTATTCATAATAGCTAAGACATTAAATCAACCCAAGTATCCATCAGTAGACGAATGGATAAAAAAAATGCTGTATACATATTCAATGGAATATTATATGGCCACAAGAAATAATGAAATCCTGTTATTTGCAGCAACATGGATGGAGCTAGAGGTCATTGTGTTTAGTAAGATAAGCCAGGCATTGAAAGACAAATATCACATTATCACTCATATGTGGGGGCAAAAAATTAGATGTTCTGGAAGTAAAGAGTAGAATGATGATTACCGGAAGCCAGGAAGGTAAGTAGGGGGATAAAAATAAGTAGGTTAATGGGTAGAAACATACAGTTATGTTGAGGAGATAAGGTATAGTATTCAATAGTACAGTAGGAAATTACAGTTAACCATAATTTAGTGTATATTTCAAAATAGCTAGAAGAAAAATTTATGTTCCCAACACAAAGAAGATAAATATTTGAAGTGATGGATATTTCTATTACCCTGATTTTATCATTATATATTATATAGGTACCAAAATATCACATATACCCCCAACTATGATATATCAATTAAACATGTAAAAAAAGAAAACTACACTGAGGTGGGAGGATTGCCTGAGGCCCGGAGTTCAGTACCAACCTGGGCAACATTGTGAAACCCCATCTCTAGCCCCCCCCCAAAAAAAATAGCTGGGTGTGGTGTGTACCTGTGGTCCTAGCTACTCAGGAGGCTGAGGTGGGACGATGGCTTGAACATGAGAGGCAGAGGTTACAGTGAGGCGAGACGACACCATCAGCCTCCAGCCTGGTGACAGACCAAAACATGTTTCAAAAAACAAAAGGAAAGAAAGAAAGAAAGAGAGAGAGAGAGAGAGAGAGAGAGAGAGAGAGAGAAAGAAAGAGAGA
>NW_016107396.1:1773140-1775400 GCF_001604975.1 Cebus imitator
TCCCTCCCACACTTTCTTCTTAGTTTATTTTGTATATTTACTAAAATGTAAAGTTCCACAGGGGGCTATATTAGCTTTCTATAGCTGCTGTAACAAATTACCATGAACTTGGTGGCTTAAAGCAATAGAAATTTATTGTCTCACAGTTTTAGAGCTAGGAGTCCAAAATCTAGATGCTGGCAGTGCGCTGTTTCTTCTGAGAGCTCTTGGGGAGAATCCTTCCTGTCTCTTCCAGCTTGAGGTGGCTGCTGCCCATCCTTGTCATTGCATAGGCTTGTCGCCTTAGTCTCTGCCTCTGTCTTTGCATGGATTTCTCCCACATGTCTGTTTCTTTTTCTTCTTCTTTCATAAAGACTTGTCATTGAATTTAGAACCCATTCAATTTGAATCCCTCAACTCCAGCTTTTTCCTTGCCCTACTGCTCTGGTTCTGAAGAAGGAGATTTCCCAAGAAAATGAAAACATGGTCAGGTGTCAATGGTAGCTTGTTACTGGGAGAGTTAATAATTGCATATGTTAAATGACATACAAAGAAAACAATGGAAAAACATATACATGGAAGTATAGGGTTTGGGTTGCCTTCTCTACAACTGACACTAATCTGTGCTGGGGTTGTATAAGGCATAGTATGTCATCAGAGACAGGGAAAGTGGCTTCTGTCTCCAGGCAGCTTCCTTCTAGTTCCAAGACCAACATATGTAAAACAACCTCAAATACTGTCAGTCTGTACGTAATTAAGTGCTGTGTTGTGCAGAGCCTGAATGCTGGAGAATTTAAATACAAGATTACATTGAGGGCAGTTAACTGGCAGAAAACATAAGGCTTTCGATGGTCCTGGAAGAATGGTAAAGGTACAGCTATGTAAAAACTTCCTAAGGAGGGAAGGTCATGAGAGAAAACACAGAAATGTGCTATTCACTGCACAGTTGTGGAGCTGCAAGGAAACAGGTCAATACAGAGGCAGAGTGTTGGATGGGAAGTCAGGATAGAAGTGTGTATTAGTCCGTTCTCACACTGCTATGAAGATATTACCTGAAACTGGGTTACTTATGAAGAAAGGAGGTTTAATTGACTCAGTTCTTCATGGCTGCGGAGGCCTCAGGAAACTTACAATCATGGCTGAAGGTGAAGCGGAAGCAAGGCATGTCTTACATGGTGGAGGGAGACAGAGAGAGAGAGAGAGAGAGAGAGATAGAGAGAGAGAGGAAGTACCACACTTAAAGCCGTCAGCTCTCATGAGAACTCACTCACGATCATGAGAATAGCATGGGAGAAACCGCCCCCATGATCCAATCACCTCCCACCAGCTGCCTCCCTTGACACATGGGGATTTCAATTTGAGATGAAATTTGGGTGGGGACACAGAGCCAAATCATATCAGTATATGAGGTAAAGGGAAAAGGAGATTCATTTATAATCAATGGTTCTCTTTCTCACTAAAAATAGAATTCATTTTTTTGCCTCAGCTTATTCCTTCACCTCTTATTATGTGCTCTGAATAGCTGAGAAAAAAAGAATTGTCTTCATTTGTCCTAAAGACAGAAACCCTACTATATCGCCTTTCTTAAAAAATGCCTTGACCACTGAGCAATCCTCGTCTGTTATCTTTTCCAGCATTTTGCTGTCTAAATAACCTCAAAGGTGGCACTTTGTTTTTTAATCTTATGAGTTTTTCCATTTCTCTTGTGATTTTTTCTCTCTCAAATGTCCATTTTATTAAATGTATTCATGTAGCAATTCCTGTTTCTTGTTAGATTAGATTTAGTTTCTTGAAAGTGCTTGGCTACAATTCAATTCTAGTTTTGAAAATTTTTACAAGGCTTTAACGTTTCTTAAAATGGATTTCACTATAGTTTGTTGCTTACTCAGTTGCATCATATTTGAAATGAATAAAAACTCTTTATTGTATTTCCAGATCCCAAAACATCACTGGCATTAGTTTCATGGTAGTTCTCTTCATATGGTGCCTTGGAAGCTAAATTTTGCAATAACCTGGTAATTATTTAAACATTGGAGCATTGGAGCCAAAGAACAGTTCAAAGGAATTCACTGAACAAGTGCCAGATCTTTGGATTTATTTGTTACTTCAGCCTCCCTAAACTTCCAAAAGAATCTCAGGTGCAAATGTCATAAGAATTATTAATATAAGAACAAAAGTAGAAGAGCCAATTAATAAAATGTTTGGAAGATGATCATATCTAAAATTTAGACTAAAAATGATGTTAAAATGGACTGCAAAATGGCAAGCCAAAGCAAAATAT
>NW_016107396.1:1775464-1779893 GCF_001604975.1 Cebus imitator
AAAAAAAAAAGAAAAACATGGTCTGTGCACACAGTGGAATATTATCCAGCATAAACAAAGGAGGAAATCATACCTTTCATTTAATAAAAGGAGAAACAAATCAAAAAAATTTCTTCAATCAGGAGAGACGGATTTTTGGTCTGGCACTAATTTATTGCCTAAGTCATGGAATATTGAGCATTTTAGATGATATATTAATAATTTCTTAACAGATGCAAAAATATTATTTATTTGACCATTTATTATGCCGCTGATCAATAAAAACTGAAGATATAATACGAAATTTCACAATTAATTTTTTTTTGAGGCTGAGTCTTTTTCTTTCATTCAGGCTAGAGTGCCGTGGTGCAATCTTGGCTCACTACAACCTCCCACCTGCCGGGTTCAAGTGATTCTCCTGCCTCAGTCTCCCAAGTAGCTAGAATTGCTGGCACCCACCAACATGCCTGGCTAATTTTTGTCTTTTTAGTAGAGGAGGGGTTTTGCTATGTTGGCCAGGCTGGTCTCAAACTTCTGGGCTCAAGGGATTCACCCACCTTGGCCTCCCAAAGTGCTGGGATTATAGGTGTGAGCCTTCATGCCCAGCCCTGCAATGAATACTTTTATATTGAGAGAGAAGGGGACTAACATTTAATAAAAGTTGTACCAGACAGTGCTAATTACTAATCAAATGTCAATTTTTCCTGTTTTGTAAAAGAACCCAGGGCAGTGTGCTCAGCTAAAAACTAGATTTTCAGCTAGATTTGCATACTTCACAATTAGATATTGTATTAGGCCATTCTTGTATTGCTATAAAGAAATACCTGAGGCTGAGTAATTTATAAAGAAAAGAGGTTTAATTGGCTCACAGTTCTGCAGGCTGTACAAGCATGGTGCTGGCATCTGCTCAGCTTTTGGGGAGGCCTCAGGGAGCTTTTACTCATGGTGGTGGGTGGAGTGGGAGAAGGCACTTCACATGGGGAAAGCAGAGCTAGAGAGAGTGTTAGGGAAGAGGTACCATACACTTAACCAGATCTGAGGAGAACTCACTCACTACTGTGAGAACAGCACCAAGCCACGAGGGATCCAGACACATTGCACCAGGCCTCACCTCCAACACTGGGGATTGCATGTCAACAAATGATTTAGAGGAGACACGTATCCCAACTATATCAGATATGATCATATGACTCAAGTTCTGATCAGTGAGTCCTAAGTGGAAGTTACTCCCCCTTAGAATGAAGGCATGCATTCTTCTTTCCTGTGCCCAGCAGCCATCTTGGCCCTGAGGTGACTTTGAAGGTGGAAGAGAAGGGACCTCTGGGTCTCTAACGATTTCTGCGGTTGTCGTGCCTGCCTGAACTGCCTACTTCTGGATTTCTCTGTAGGAGAACAAACCCTTGTGTGGGTTTATGAATAAACCTACTGGAGTTGGGTCTCTTTTGCTAGCAGCAAAATTAATTACTAACAAATACGCATGCTCATATAGTGCCAGTTGCTTTTCAAATGTTATCTCTGAAGTTGTGTCCACTTTCCTCGGAATCATATTAGAGCATTGAAGGACCTGGCTAAGACCATAAGACTATGTAGAAGAAAGAACATTTGAATATAACCCAGATCAGTGTGAATTCAGACTCTGAAGCTTTCTACCACACTTGTGGTCTGACCTGACAGCTTGCTATGGGGTGGCACTTAAAGGATGTGGTAATCTCTTTCAAGCTTTTCCTTTTGATTCTCAGCTATCAGTGCATTTTTTTGTCAGTGCTAAGGGGAAGCATTGAAAAGAGCTCTTTGTCTGTGTACAATCAATGCTTAAAGGTAGACTACCATGTCCACCTTGTCATACTCCCAACACATGAACCCACCTGGAACCCACTTGTTGGGGGTATGGAACCCATGGGTTGGGAGTGTGACAATCAAAAGAGAAACTCAAAACGAAGAGGACATTGAGGGTGATGGCATCAGGAGTCCATGTATTAGCACTATTTTTTTTGTCTCTGAGACAGGGTCACTCTCTGTCACACAAGCTGTAGTACAATGACACAGTCAGCCCTCACTGCAGCCTCAACCACGTGAACTCAAGCTGTCCTCCCACCTTAGCACTCCTGAGTAGTTGGACTACAGGAAGGCATGCCATGCCTGGCTTATTTTTTTAAAAATTCTTTTTAGAAACAGGGTCTCCCTTTGTTGCCCAGGTTTGTCTTGAACTCTTGGGCTGAAGAAATCCTTGGCCTCCCAAAGTGCTGAGATTACAGGTATAAGCCACTGTGCCTGATCTATTAGCACCTTTCTTAAGCACTGCAGTAAGCCCTGGAGGTTCTACATTCCGTTTTGCTAAGCAAGGTGGTATTGCCTAGGTATGTGCTTCCTCTCATGTCTGAGCAGTTGTATTGCCTGGCTGACTGATTCATACGAAGGCGCAAAGGAAACAAGAGGAATGGTTGCTCAAAAGTTGACTCAAAAGAGATCTGCTTCCTAAAGTCCATGACTCTACTGGAAGAATAATGCCACATATTCCTCCTCCCATCCACCCTCATTCTCCTGTGATTTCCTTAGCATAGGCCCTCATCAGCCCCTGTTCACCCATTACAAAACTTCTAACTAGCCTCCCTCCCGCTGGAGTCTGGCCAGGCAGTGTGTGCATCTGCACAGGAGCCCTATTTTCCATCATAAATAGGAATTTGTTGTTTCCCCTTTCTTACAAATTTCCGATAAAGTCCATTACCTATGAGGCGGAGCCCAAACCCTAATCTTCAGGTCTCCAGTTTCATCTTCTATAGTTTCTTCTCTACAATTCTGACCTCCATCTTCCTATAGGTCACATTGAACTTCCCATTCCACACCATTCTCTTTTGCACTCAGCCAATTTCAGACTAACCATTTCCAACGATAGCCCATGAACACCAGGCTGCTTTTGAGTGTAACTTATGTGGCTCATTTATCATGTATCTGAGTCCCACATTTCAAAGGTCCTACCTTTGCTGTAAAGGTGCCAGTATTACCTCTATTTTCTCCTTTTCTCTCATTCTCTTAGTGATTTTAACAGGGCTGTGGCTTCCCACGGTGTGAGCTTTTTCCTCTTGACACTGAATACTATTTGCCATATAAGGTATCACTGAACAACGCTGAGGCACTGCCTTCTCTCCATGAGTTGGCAGTATCGCTCTTTTTTTTTACTCCCTAAAGAATTTGTTTTCCCGGTTTATGGATAACACACATTTTCTTCCTTTATTTAGCTTCTCTGCATCATTATTTTTTATCCGCATGCCAAAAAAAACCTCTAAAGAAACGATTACTCATTAACTCTGTAATCTGGTAATGGAGCACTGAAAGACCATTCTAAATTTAGTCTTTGTTGGACTGAGAGAAGGCATCAATTTTGAGGGCATTCAAGTGTCCTGTTGTCCCTGCATGCCCTCTAATTCAGAACTTAATCTGTCTCCTTCTGCATGTCTCTGCCCTTGATAGGGTTATTTTAAATATTTGTTGAAGGAGAAGGAGTCCAGAGAATTCGTCTTCTCTTATTGATTCTCTAATGCTCTTCTATGTGGATAATTTCCAAAAATCTGTTTCTCTGACAAGCTCCAGACTCCTATCTCACAATCTACTGGGCATTTCCACCAAGATACCCTGGTGGGACTTAAATTTTAATGTCTAAAAACAACCTTGCACCATCCATGCAACACATGAATTATCCTCCAGAGAAATGTAGATCTACTGGTGATAGCATCTTGGTCATAATTATCTAGACAATTTCATCAGCCACATCCTTGCTCAAAAATTACTTAGGGGCTAGAAATTAAACTCATGAGCTTGATATTTAAAGCGCTCTAGGACTGACCCTGTCTTTGCAACTTCATGCTCCCCTCTTTGCCCCAAGCAGTCCTTCATTATGGTTAGGCATATATTTGTATTACAGAGAAGATTTCTTTACTAAATTTGTTCAACCAATATTTTTGCAGAAATGCCCTCCTTTCTCCAATCTGAACGCTGTGACGAAATCACTAAAGGCTTGACCCCTCGGTCCATGGAATTGTCCTGATCCCCTGAAGTGCCCTTTATATACCTAAAGTGCATATTATATGTATTATACCCTCTTTCTCTAAGAGGATTTAATACGATATAAAACTTATTGTAAAATTAATGATGAAGTTAAAAGAAAATTTTTTATAAAGAGTAGGAAGAGATGTTAACAGATAATCTGAGGCGGAATGCTTGCTATAATGGGTCACAAATGTGGCTGACTTTCCAAGCAGCTGAGCCAAACCACCCTGTGCATTGGGGTTGCATCATCCTGATTTTATGCTTTAATTTTTAGAAAAAGGAAGCCTATGAAAAAGCTTTGCAGAGGGTGACTTTTTTCTAGAACAAAACCGCACAGCACATTTACAATGTGAGTCTTTTTTTCCATAGGTAAATCTGGCTCACAATGAAAAAGGCAAAAAGGTGC
>NW_016107396.1:1779923-1825282 GCF_001604975.1 Cebus imitator
TCTTCTGGTTATCAACCCTTTATACAAAACATAATGTGACATTGGAGAGTTGAGATCGTGTGATTCTGAAACTTCACTTTCTGATGATCTAGCAATACCAAGATACAGCTTGGAAAACCTACAAGAATAGGGGGTTTGCTTGGCTATTTGACTCTCATATTGGATATAAGGGAGGTTTTGAATTACAGTTGGTTTCTCTGACAAGTACTCGTCCTGCAAAAAGTCTATGTTGCTGAGAAAAGGGAGATTCTTAGCTCCACCCAGGATGGCGAGGAAGGGTCACTCTGGGCTCTCCAAGGCCTTGGCAAAGTAGCTCAGCTCTTGGATATGCCTACATTCTTCAACATCCCATTTGAATTTCTTAATGACTAAACCATTGTGCATTCTAGAATGCATATATTTATATTTTGCCTGTTAGTGAGCTGTGTTAGCTTAGCTCTCTTTTGATGTAGCTTATTCTGATTAGCTTTGTCACTGTTACACTACTCAGCATGAAAACAAGATGAAATTCCATTTGTAGGGAGGGAGGTGAAATTGATGATCCATTAAATAAACAATAAAAGTGTTCATTGAAATCATGAAAAAAAAAAAAAAAAGAACCATGTGCTTAGAGACCAGATGCTCAGAAGGCAGCGTTGTCATTTTGTTGTGAAAATTTAAAAGCCAGAGTTGTATTCTACCCAGACAGTGCAGCCCACTTGGATAACCAGAAATGAAGCCAACTCTCTCCTCCTCCTCCTCTAAAGAAAAAAGAAAAGCAAAGAAAATCTTTATAAGAACATGAAATTCTACCTATAAAAGTATTACAACAATTTTATATATGTGAGTTTATATAAAAAGATTAGAAATGAAGACAGAAAAAATTAAAATTTATATTGAATTAAATTTTATTAAAATGATGGAATTATGGGCCAATTATTTCTGGTCTTAACATTTGCTAGCTTGCTGAGATAATGCTTAATACTACATAAAAATGTTAAAGAACTATCCCTCTTCTGTTCAGTTAGTTGGATGAGACCCAGTGTCATCTTTAATGCCTTTATTAAAAACTTCCAATGGGAGCTAATACTAGACATTCTTGTCTCTTCACATCCAGTGGAAAGATGGAACCAAGACAAAGAGGGGACCATGTTTGTCCTCTTCTTCTGTTGCTCCCTAAATGACGTCCTTTCTCTAGGTAGGGCCCTAATACTCTCACAGGATCTGATGCCGGTTACCTGGAGGATGCTTTTTCTCCCTTCTCCCACCTCTCTCTACTCCAGGGCTCACAGGTGCATAAACTTTGTTTTCTGGTGCTTTTGATATTACAGTTGGCCCTTGAACCACACAGATTTGAACTGCACAGGTCGACTTATACGTGGATTTTTTCCCACAAAAGTTATCTTGAGTGTGCCTGCCTCTCTGGCCTTCCCTTTTCCATTTTCCATCCTCCACCTCTTCCACCTCTGCTACCTCTGAGAGAGCAATACTCACCCCTGTCTTCTCTCCCTCAGCCTACTCAGTGTGAAAACAGCGAGGATGAAGACTTCTATGATGATCCACTTCCAGTTTATAAATAGTAAGTGTATTTTCTTTCCTTATGAGTTTTTAAATAACATTTTCTTTCTCTAGCTTAAGTACAGTATATAATATATATAACATACAAAATATGTGTTAATTGACTGGTTACATGGTCATCAAGGGTTCCAGTCAACAGTAGGCTATTAGTGGTTATGCTTTTGTGGAGTCAAAAGTTACACATAATATATATTTTTTGAGACAGAATCTCGCTTTGTCACCCAGGCTGGAGTACAGTGGCACCATCTCGGTTCACTGCAACTTCAGCCTCCTGGGTTCAAGTGATCCTGTCACATTAGCCTCCCGAGTAGCTGGAATTACAGGTGCATGGTACCACACCCAGCTAATTTTTGTATTTTTAGTAGAGACGGGGTTTCACCATGTTGGCCAGGCTGGTCTTGAACTCCTGACCTCAAGTGATCCACCTGCCTCCACCTCCCAAAGTGCTGGGATTACAGGTATGAGCCACCGTGCCTGGCCTTACCTGGATTTTTGATTACCAGAGGGTTTGGTGCTCTTAACGCTTGCATTGTTCAAGGCTCAATCAGTAATAACAATAGTTAATCCAGTAATTCCATGGTCTGATGTCCCAGAATTATGCTCTGTTCTTTCTTTGTTATTTCTACTTCTGATAAGATGACTGTTGGAAATGACATGACATGGCTGAGGAAACACAGGGACATAATGTGTCCTACACATTGTTGTGAAGTTGGTGAACATCCATTACTGAGAAGCTTCTAAGTAATTCTGGGAGTATGCTTCTCGGTACTCTAACCATTTTAAGATCAACCCAGGAGAACACACATGATTGGATAGTTATTTATTTTGCTCACAGGACTCCCAGCCTTGGTTTCCCTCAAATCTTACCTCCAGATGACTGTGGGGGGATCTTCTAGACCTCTCAATGCTTTCCCCTCAAGGGCCTCCTCAGTCTAGCTGAGCTGATGCACTCTGTCCTTCAGATGGGCTACTCATTCCATTTCCTTTGTGGTTTCCTCTGCCTGAAACATTCTACCCCTGGGTGCCCAAGTGCTTGGTTTTCTTTCACTTTCTAAGTGTGATCTTAGCAACACCTTCTATATTCACCTAACATAAAATAATCTTTGTTTGTGTACTCTTTGTCCCATTACCCTATTCCACTTTTGGCCATGTCTGAGAACATGCATTTAATGCTTCCTTCCTGCCTCCAGGCCCCCACTAGCACGGGCTCCTTTCTGTCTCGTTAACTGCGTATTTCCAGCTCTTTACAACAGTGCCTGGCAGATGGAAAGTGCTCAGTAAATATTGGTTGAATGCTGAGTGACTGCATAAATATAGGAGGCTCACCTAAATGTGGGTTATTCTCAGATAAGTGAAAGTCTTCAACTGGGCAGAGGATGTAACTGTTCCTTTTTTTATCTTATTGGAGAAGGTTCGCAAATATTATAACTTTAGTAGACAAGGAGATGCAGAATAAAGATGTAGCTGGAATAGAGCTCAAGAGATCATGAAAATGAGCTTTGTGAGCACATGAATAAATGTAGAACAAGGGAAAGATAATTTTATTTAGAATATAAAATAACTTACAGAATAATAGCTAGAGTCCCAACCACTCTGACCCATAGATGTCTTCTGAAAACGTTCTCTCTTTAGTCTTGCCCCAGGCCTTTCAATACATACATATTCATTAGAATAAATTACCAAAAGAAATGTTCAGAGGAATAAGATATAGACTTTAGCTTCTTTTTTTTTCTGAAAAAGGTAGGCAGGCCTGGTCTCAGACACGGTTATGGAGTTTGTCTTTACTGCTTGAATCTTTTCAGAATTTCCATGTCAGTGCTCAATTTTGGCCACTGCTCCTAGGCACCAACACATTTCTTTTCTGATCCTTCTCCTTTCAATACTTTCCTCTGTTCAATAGCTTAACACCCAACTGAACCAATCAATGTTGGGATCAGTTTTGGGGTGAAAAGGGGAAGTATAATTATTAGTCACTTCTCCAATTGTATTGTTAAGAACTGTAAATGTCCTGAGATTTTGTCCTACTTCCAAACTTATGAGTTAGCCTTTTTCTTTTTTTTTTTTTTTTTTTGAGAAGGAGTTTCGCTCTTGTTACCCAGGCTGGAGTGCAATGGTGCAATCTCGGCTCACCGCAACCTCCACCTCCTGGGTTCAGGTAATTCTCCTGCCTCAGCCTCCTGAGTAGCTGGGATTACAGGCACGCGCCACCATGCCCAGCTAATTTTTGTATTATTAGTAGAGATGGGGTTTCACCATGTTGACCAGGATGATCTCGAGCTCTTGACCTCGTGATCCACCCGCCTCGGCCTCCCAAAGTGCTGGGATTACAAGCGTGAGCCACCGCGCCCAGCCCAGCCTTTTTCTTATTTCATGAATATTGGCAGAAGACATGAGACTTCTGGGTCAGAGCTAAAAGATTTTAGTATGGTTGGGTGCGGTGGCTCATGCCTGCTATTCCAGCACTTTGGGAGGCCGAGGCACAAGGATCATGAGGTCAGGAGTTCAAGACCAGCCTGGCTAAGATGGTGAAACACTGTCTCTACTAAAAATACAAAACTTAGCTGGGTGTGGTGGCACACGCCTGTGATCCCAGTTACTCGGGAGGCTGAGGCAGAGAATTGCTTAAACCCAGGAGGTAGAGTTTGCAGCGAGCTGAGATTGCACCACTGCAGTCCAGCCTGGATAACAGGTAAGACTCTCTTAAAAAAAAAAAAAATTATTGCAAAGGCAACAGCAGTAGACAGAGCTTCGTGTCCCTGAGTTGCACACAGGGGATGGCACAGATGGATGCCTGGACATGCAGTGACTTGCATTACAGGAGAGGAACTCCAAGCTTGGACAATCTGCCACTTTTGTAATAAGCAGGAGCAAGCTTGGTCTTTGTCTTAGGAGAGAAGTTGCCCTCATTTCTCAAGGTGGAAAATCCAGCTCAGAGAAATGGCTTGGGTTGAGAGTGGTCAGGGGCCTGTATTCTTGGTGTATTCAGCAAGCAAATGCAGAAATTCTTAAGGCCAATAGTGGGTTGCTTTTCCCCCAAGATGTACCACATGAAGTGTGAAGAGAACTGAGTTTTGCATTCTTGGTGTATTCAGGGCCTTGTTTTCTTGGTGTATTCAGCAAGCAAATGCAGAAATTCTTAAGGCCAATAGTGGATTGCTTTTTCCAAGATGTACCACATGAAGTGTGAAGTGAACTGAGTTTTGATAGACACACATGGCAAAGAGGAGATGGAATGGTTGGGTAAGTAACACAGCAAAGACTGACAAATGTTTAAAATTCTTTTTTAACACCAAGTAGAAAGATATTTGAGCATTTGGAAACTTGTAATTCTAAATTTTTTTTCTACACTCAGATTCACAGTAAGAAAAATTTTCCTTAGCAGAATTTCAAAAAAATCTAATTCCTGAATATCTTAAATTCAGATCATGGCACTTTCTTCACATCTCTCAGCTTATGTCTTTGTCATTGCCCCCTGCTATAGATCTGTTAAATAGCAGAATAAGCACGTATACTTATTTCAGTATTTGGGGTGCATATCAGAATCTCAACATTGTGTTTTTGGTGGTGCCTCAAAATTGGCAAATTTACTACATTCGTTTGCCTGCTGAGTAACTTCAGCCCTTCTTTGATGTCTTGGCATCTGCCAACATCTTCTGTGTCAGGATTTCACTGATTCCAAGCAGATATGTTTTGTGATGTCAGTTCACTGCCTAAGAGGAATTCTTTTGAAGATAATAACAACTTTTAATTACAGACTATTTAAACAGAAGTGCTTAGAATTGAGAAGGAACTTAGAAGTCATATAGAGTTTATCCTTCCACACATCATGATACCACTCAAAAAGGTTATTCAAATTTGTTAGATTCTTTTGAAGAGAGTGAACTCACAGCTTCGTGAAGTGGCCTATTGTACTCCAGTAATTGGGAAATTCTTTCTCACACCACACCAAAATATACTGCCCTAACACTTTGGCATTTGGAGATATCCAGATATTCATGCTATCTCGATGGTCTGTTACCATGATATTTCTTGCTATATTTTTCTAAAAGCTCTGTGCTTCATCAAGGCATCTTAACATGTGCTCAGAACCAGACAAAATAGGGAAGTTACAACCTGGCTAGCCAAAAACGTGGAGAAATTGAGATATCCCTCAGGCAGGATAATCTACTTTTTCTCAAATATTCTTTATTTGCATTTTTTTGTTTTTGTTGTTGTTGTTTCTTTTTGGTAACAGCAATATTGGGCATATCGACAAGAGATTAATTTAAACCCCTGAGCTTTTCTCACATGAACTGTTGTCAACACCTGAAGTTAAATCTCTTTCTCTCTATGTATACACATCCTATTGCTTCTATTTCTCGGGAGAATCCTGACTAATACAGTAGCTGTAGACGTACTGCCTTCTTTCTACGGTATTCAGTGAAAAGTCTATTAAAATAGCAGGTCAGTTTCTCTCATTAGTCAGTGTTCTCTAGAGGGATAGATATAATAGGGTAGATTTATATATAAAGGTGAGTTTATTAAGGAGTATTGACTCACAGAATCAGAAGGTGAAGTCCCACAACAGACCATCTGCAAGCGGAGGAGCAGGGAAGCCAGTCCCGGTCCCAAAACCTCAAAAGTAGGGAAGCTGACAGCGCAGCCTTCAGTCTGTGGCTGGAGGCCAGACAGCCCCTGGCAAACCACTGGTGTAAATCCAGGAGTCCAAAAGCTGAAGAACTTGGAGCCTGATGTCAGAGGGCAGGAGGCATCCAGCACGGGAGAAAGCTGAAGGGCGGAAGACTCAGCCAGTTTAGTCCTTCCACATTCCTCTGCCTGCTTTTATTCTAGCCACACCGGCAGCTGATTAGATGGTGCCCACCAAGATTGAGGGTGGGTCTGCCTTTCTCATTCCACTGACTCAAATGTTAATCTTCTTTGGCAACACCATCATAGACACACCCAAAAACAATGCTTTGCATCCTTTAATCCGATCAAGTTGACACTCAATATTCATCCCAGTGACCTTATTGTTTACTGCCCCAAAGGGGATGCTCTTGAGAGTGAAAGGTGGAGCTATTAATAATTTGCTGGTAAAAGACGTGTAACTTGGGATGTCACAGGCAATTGGCACATATGGCCAATCCACTAACAGAGCATTAAAGCCATGTGATAATGCTGCCCAATGCAAATTTTGAAGTGCTAATACTGGTAACTGACAGACTGACATTTTGTGGGAATGAGCAGGGTAATGGTGATTAGTACAGTCTAATTCACTGAGGACGTTAGCTCCATTGGCCTGTTAGCTGAAAAATGTTCTAGCACCATCTAGATTCAACTCTTACAAGCACTTAACTGTCGTCATCACTGGGGACTATCACAAAGTATAGAATTCACAGATATGGAACATTTTGACTCATATCACCTGACTGGACACTGACTAATGATATTTTCAAAAGTGGGACGCCTGGTTATTTTGCTGAGTCTGTGAGATGATGAATGGGAAGGGTTGACGGTGGCAGCTTAGAGGAGATCCAAGGCCTAGAGGGTGCTCTGCATTACAAACTCACCTCTGCACACCTTTGAGGTTTCAATTAACATGATTTTCATTTCATAGAAATTTCAGCCATTCATAACTACTTTAAATTGATTAAATCTCATGATTAGATTGATTCTCCTTCCCCATCCTCTATGAGCAAAGGAGTTGCTTAGGGGTGAGGAGGAGAGAGTGAGAAGATACTCATGGAGAGGTTGTGAAGACTGATAATGAATTGGAAAATGTGAGTCTTTCTGAAGGAGTGCAAGGTAAGATAAGGTGTTGCTGTGCAGGGCTTTGTGAAATTTGAGAGCCTTGGTCTATAGTCCGTTCACAGATTATTTGCAATCAAAGTAGAGCTAAGACATGAGGATTTTAAAAAGTAATAAACTTTATTTTTCAGTTTAGTTTTAGGTTTAGCAAGATTGAGCATAAAATGCAGAGAGTTCTGATATATTCCTCCCTCTCTCTCAAAATGGACACCCTCCCTCACTATGGACATCCTGCACCACAGTAGTACATTTGTCACAATCAATGAACTGACACCGACACCTCATTATTGCTGGGAGTCCATCGTTAACATTAAGGCTCACTCTTGGTGTTGCACATTCTATGGGTTTAGATGAATGTATTATGACACGTATCCACAATTACAGACTCCTACACAGTTGTTTCACTGCACCCCAAATCCCCTCTGCTCCACCTATTCCTACCTTCCTCTCCACCAGATCCCAACAACTACTAATATTGTTACGGTCTCCATAGATTTGCCTTTTGTAGAATGTCTTAGAGTTATATAAAATGTAGCCTTTTCAGATTGGGTTTTTTGACTTAGTAACATGCATTTAAGTTTCCTCCATTCTTTTCATGGCTTCTTAGCTCATTTTTTTTTTTTTTTTTTTTTTTTTAGACATTGTGTAGCTCTGTTGCCAAAATTTGGAGAGCATTAGCACAATCTG
The DNA here is from genome assembly GCF_001604975.1 of Cebus imitator. Lineage (NCBI taxonomy): Eukaryota > Metazoa > Chordata > Mammalia > Primates > Cebidae > Cebus > Cebus imitator. The sequence goes on from NW_016107396.1 coordinate 1,787,955, forward strand.
TGCTCATTTCAAACTGTACTTACCGTGGTTTTTTTTGTGCTGAATATTTTGTTGTCTGCAGGTACCAGTTTATCCATTCATTTACTGAAGGAAATCTTGGTTGCTTCCAAGTTTTGGCAAGTATAAAGCAGCTGTAAGCATCCGTGTGCAGGTTTTTGTTTAGACATATGTTTTTAATTCATTTGCGTAAACACCAGGGAGCAGAATTACTGGATCAAATGGTAAGACTGTGTTTCATTTTGGAAAAAAAACTGCCAAACTGTCCTCAAATTGGCTGTATCAGTTTGCATTCTCACCAGCAATGAATGAGAGTTCCTATCACACCACATCCTTGCCAGCATTTGGTATTGTCCCTGTTTTGGATTTTGGCGTTTCCAACAGGTGTGTAGTGATACCTCACTGTTGTTTTCATTTGCAGTTCTCTAATGACGTGATGTTGACCATCTTTTCTTATGCTTACTTGCCACCTTCATCTTCTTTGGTGAAATGTTTGTTCAGGTTTTTTCCCATTTTAAAAATCAGGTTGTTTGCTTTCTTATTGTTGAATTTTAAGAGTTCTCTGTACATTTGGATAACAGTCCTTTATCAGATGTTAGACTTTTTATATAACGTTTTCTTTATTATTGATTTTTCTTCTGGGTTATGCATCCCATTGATTAATTATGATTAAACAACCACAAATCTCAACTTTGTCTGCTGTGACCTAAAGGGGAGGTAGAGCCGAGTTTGCCAAATTTAAAAATGTTTTGCAAAAAAGGGTATGGGTGTGGTTAAAAGGAGGATGAAACAGGGAAAATGAAACAAGTTAGCCTTTTAATAAATCCCTTGTTAAAATAAAATTGCCTCTCTAATAAAGCACATGGCAGTCTTTGTGTGTGTGTGTGTGTGTGTGTGTGTGTGTGTGTGTGTGTGTGCACGCGCGTGCGCGCACACACAACATTGGAAAACCATAGTTTTCTGTCCTGATTTAGACTGGGATCTTTTCAGTTCTTTCTGAGGTATTCTCAAGGGAGTTTTTGTGAAGCAGGTTTTTGATCAACTTGCAAGATTAGTTTTGCCCAAGTTTAACTAAGTCATGCTTTCTCTTGTATCTCAGCAGAAGCATATTTTATCAAAAGCTGAAACAGACCAAATGTGGGATGTGCTTTTTAAGAAGGTAGGTTTGGGATGTTAAGAAATTAGTTTTATAATTTTAAATAGTTTCATATTTAAACACCAAAATGTCTGAGTACTTGGGCTTTCATTTGGATAACTAGACTATTGTGATTTATCTTTCTTCTCAACACCTGAGCATGTGGGGACTGGAGTATAAATTTGACAGTTAACAATTTAATGATTTATTTTTGCAACACATTGTCTTGTGTCATCATTTAACTTTCCAAGTTTTCCTGCTTAATCTCCACAACTGAAAGAAAAACTCTTGTGAATTAGGGCTCTCCAGAAAAGCAGAGCCGATAGTATAGATATATGCATGCATAGATACATAGAGATTTATTTTTAAAAATTGGCTTACAGAATTGTGGGGGCTGACAAGTCCAAAATCTGTAAGGCAGGCTGGATAGCTGGAAATTCAGTTAAGAGTTTATGCTGCAATCTTGAGTCTGAAATCTGCAGGGGAAGCCAACAGGCTGGAAACTCAGGCAGAATTTCTATGCTGTGGTCTTGAGGCAGAATTCCTTCCTGTTTTGGAAACCTCAGTCTTTGTTCATCAGGCCTTCAACTGATTGGATAAGGCTCACCCACATTACGAAGGATAATCTGTTTTATGAAAAGTCAACTAATTGTAAAGGTTAATGACATCAGAAACATACCTTTACTGCAACATCTAGACTAGTGTTCAACGAAACAGCTGGGCACCACAGACTACCCAAGTTGACACATAAAATTAACCATCCCATCTTGGAAACAGGAATTGTAGCCTCTACTTCTTTGTGTTCACAATTGTTTATTGTCTACTGAGTACATCCTGAGTACAGTAGCACTCCCTTATCTATGGAGGATATGTTCCAAGACCTCCAAGTAGATGTCTGAAACTGTGGATAGTACCAAGCCCTACATATACTACATTTTCTTCCCATACATACAAACATACATACCTATGATAAAGTTTAATTTATGAATTACACACAGTAAGAGATTAACAGTAATACCTAACCATAAAACAGAACAATTATGACAATAGATTAAAACAAAATTTATGTGAATGTGATCTCTCTCTCTCTCTCTCAAAATATCTTATGATTTTCAGATCGCAGGTAACTAAAACCACAAAAAGCAAAATCTGATAAGGGGGTACTACTGTAAATTGACACTGGTTAAATAAATATTGAACTTAGATATAGTACATTAATTTATCTTCTGAAAATTACATGCATAGATTCTTATATGAATATGCCAGTGGTATCCAGAATAATTTAAAAATATTAAATGTACAGATAGAAAATACCAGCAGTGACTCTTAAAAAATTAACCACAAATAGAGAAATGGAAATGGGAAGAGCATGGACAATTGAAGGTGGTAAAAAAACGAGGTTGGTTGGTTTGCAGGACAGTGAGGAGACCTACCTGCCTTGAGGGAGGTGTGTGTGGGAGTGCTTGCAGTAAAACTGACTACGTCGAGGATGCAATACTGTGGAAGCCACTGGAAATCAAGTGGAAAGATTTTTGGCTAAATGAAGGGTGGCCACTGAAGTATTTTGAGCAGGAGAGTCATATAACGACAATTTTTTTTTCTTTAATCTGTACCTGTTAAGAGTATTTGAAGCGGAAGTGATGAGGCAAACTGTGCCAGTTCACGTCCTCCAAGAAGCAGATGCTAAGACAGAGTTAGACACGTGAAAGGCTTGTGGAGGAGAGTACCTGCGAAAGATGAAAAGGAATGCAGCAGTAAGAACTTTGGGAACTGTACTAACAGGGTGGGTAGCCTGTAGCCACATGGGACTGTGGCACTGAACATTTTCAATGTGACCAGGTTGAGTTGAAATGTACGAAAAATACTCTGGATTTACAAGACTTAGTATCAAAAAACAAGATCTCCCACCCCACATATATGAGAATGTAAAATATCTCCTAAATGGCTTCAAAAATATCGGCTGTAGGTTGAAATAGTATTTGAAAATAAAATATACCATTGGCAAGTATAAATGGATACACCTAAAATTTATTTTGGTTATTTCTTTTTACTTTTTCAATGTGGCTACTTTGAAAATGTAAAATTATGTGTATGGCTTACTTTATATTTCTGAGTTAGTTTGGCTTCAGACCAAATTGTTGGTCTGATATTCATGAAAAAAGAGTGGGAAAAAGGATTAGGGAGGGAGAGTTGACAGCACAACTCTAAGAAAGTTTTGGCCAAGCGATGGGGAGTCTCTGATATGGCTTGTCTGTGTCCACACCCAAAATGTCATCTTGAATTGTAATCCAAATTGTAATCCCCACATGTTGGGGACAGGACCTTGTGAGAGGTGATTAGATCATGGAGGGAGTGACTCTATGCTAGTCTCAGGATAGTGAGTGAGTACTCACAAGGTCTGATGGCTTGGTAAGGGACTTTTCCCCCTTTCACTTGGCCCTTCTCTCTCCCGCCCCCATGTGAAGAAGGCCATGTTTACTTCCCGTTCTGCCATGATTGTAAGTTTTCTCAGGCCTCATCAGCCATGCTATACTGCAAGTCAATTACATTTCTTTTCTTTGTAAATTATCCAGTCTTGGGAAATTCTTTACAACAGTATGAGAATGAACTAATACAGTCCTGGAGCAAAGGCTGGTCTTCGGAAGAATCCTTCATTCCCCAGGAATGGATCAACACTAGTATAGTAACCATGCTGACTCATTGGCTGGGATCATCTTGGGGAAAGAATGGCCTGGATGCTACAGCAGCAGTGGATGAAAAGGGGCAAGAGCCTGCGGCTATCAGCCAACTATGCAACCCACAGCGGTTTCTTTGGAAGGAGAGATGAGTATACCGAATTTTCAGGGCTACCTCCAAAACCAGCACAGACAGTTCCCAACTTATGGCGGTTTGACATGTGATTTTTTTTTTCTGCCTTACAATGGTGCAAAAGTAACATTCATTCTGTACATTCCTTGATTTATGATGGGATTACATCTGGATGAATTATTTTGTAAGTTGAAAATATCCTAAATTGAAAACACAGTTTGGACATAAGATACTTTCAACCTATCATGGGTTTACTGGGATGTAACCCCATTGCAAGTCAAGGAGCAGCTGTACTTCTTATAGTAATGTAGGTAACATCAGCTGGTTTACTTGCCATTGCTGTTCGGCCTGATGCCATGGCTCTTTGCTCATGTTTCCCAACTTCCGTGTCTTATCTTGCATGACCCAGCCCCATTTGTGTGGAGATCACCAACACTGAATGCTACGAGACCCATCCTCAGAAGCTCTGAAACTTCACTCTAAGCATGTTAACTTTCTAAGGCTCTGTGATGGGAAGGCAGTCAAACTGCCTCTGGGGGCTAGGTTAATGTGATTGCTTTCTAAGGCTCTCCTGTGACACCACAGCTTGCTGTTCTGGAGCCATTACTCAGTCAAAGTTGAGATTGCTGACCCCTGAGGTCTCCTTTGATCCATTTTCTTTAAAAAAGACTAGTGAACTGAGAACACTAAAGAATTTCAACGATTTTCATCCTAAATTCTCAATTTTAGAGATTATTCGCATAAAATGTATGCAACCTTTAAAAATGATTAGCCAATCTTGTACAATCATGCACTGCATGATGACATTTTAGTCAATGACAGACAGCATCTATGACTGTGGTCCTACAGATTGTAATGGAGCAGAAAAATTCCCATCCCCTGCTGTTGTCATAGCCTTCATAATGTTGGAGTGCAATGGATTACTCATGTGTTTGTAACGGTGCTGATGTAAACAAACCCACTGTGCTGCCAGTCATTCAAACGTGTGGCACATGCAGTTATGATCAGTGCGTAATACTTCATCATGATAATAAATAGCTATGCTACTGGTTTACACATTTATTATACTATTTTTTATCATTATTTTAAAGTGTGCTTTTTCTACTTCTATATTAAAAAGTTAACTGTAAAACAGCCTCAGGCAGGTCCTTTGGAGATATTACAGAAGAAGGCATTGTTATCACAGGAGATGACAGCTCCATGCATGTTACTAACCCTGAAGAGCTTCCCGTGGGACAAGATATCGAAGGGGAAGAGCATGATATTGATGACCCTGACCCTGTGTAGGCCTAGGTGAAAGTGTGTGTTTGTGTGTTAGTTCTTAAGAGAAAATATTTAAAACGTATAAAAATGAAACTTAAAAAACAGAAAAATCTTATAGCATAAGAATATAAAGGCCAGGTGTTGTGGCTTACACCTGTAATCCCAACACTTTGGGAGGCTGAGGTGGGAGGATCCATTGAGCTCAGGAGTTTGAGGCTGCAGTGAGACCCCATCTCTAAACCGAACAGACCAACAAACACAAAAGAATAAGGATTTAAAGAAAAAATATTTTCATACAGGTGCACAATGTGTTTGTGTTTTAAGCTGTTATGACAACAGTTAAAAAGTTAAAAATTTTAAAAGTTTATAAAGTAAAAAAGTTATAGTATGCTAAGGTTAATTTAATATTGAAGAAATACATGTTTAAAAAGAAAGTTAATGTAAACTAAGTGTACAGTATTTATAAAGTCAACAGAAGTGTTCAATAATGTCCTCGGCCTTCACATTCACCCCCACTCACTCACTGACTCAACTTTCAGTCCTGCAAGCTTCATTCCTGGTAAGTGCTCTAGCGAGGTATACCATTTTTAATCTTTTATAATTTATTTTCACTGTATCTTTTCTCTGTTTACATACATTCTGATACATACATAGTTACCATTGTGTTTCAACTGCCTACATTCTTCAGGGCAGTAACATGTTATACTGGTGTATAGCTTAAGAGCAAAAGGCTAAGTGTGTAGCCTCATATAGCCTAAGTGTGTAGATGGCTGGAAAGTCGGCTGGACCATCCAGGTTTTTTCAAGTGCACTCTATGATGCTTGTACAGTGATGAAATCACCTAACAACACATTTCTCAGAATGTATCCCCATTGTTTCGGTTTTGGTTTTTATTTTTGAGGCAGCGTCTTACTCTGTTGTCCAGGCTGGAGTGCAGTGGTGCCGTTTCGGTTCACTGCAGCCTTGACCTCCTAGGCTCAAGTGATCCTCCCACCTCAGGCTCCTGCGTAGCTAGGACTAAGATGTGCAGCACCATGCCTGGCTAAGTTTTTCATTTTTCTGTAGAGATGGGGTTTCGTCCCATTGCCCAGGCTGGTCTCTAACTCCTGAGCTCAAGAGATCCACCTGCCTTGGCCTCCCAAAGTGCTGGAATTACAGGTGTGAGTCCTTTTGCCCAGCACCATATCCCCGCTGTTAATTGATGCATGACTGCTTGATAGTTAAAGTCTAATGAGAAATATCTGTCCTCAAGGAGATTTTAATCAAGCTCACGTGCAAATGCAGGGGATGCCGCTTTCTCTGAGAATGACCCTTTTGTGAAAGAGCAGAGTGATTGCAAAGCGGTGGGGAGAGATTTAGATGCCACGGTTTGTGATGAAGTCATCAGTGCTGGTAAGAAGGTGATACAAAAGTTTTTTTTTTTAAAGGTACCTTAAAATGTAACAACCGTTTTTGGTTTACTTCTGAATTGTCATTTGTTCTGTGTGTGTTGACAGTAAATCTCCAAAGAAGGAAAAATCCTTGTGCCACAGGTGAGAAGCCACACTAAGTGAGTCACCTTCCATACAGTCAGGGATTATTCTGTAAGCCCACAAGCGCTTTCCTAGTCATTCAAACACTCTAAATAAAAATTCGTATGGTGGGATTTTTGGCTGTGTACATTTTCCACAAATTTTCAGTCTGCCAATATGTATTTTACTCTCTAAATAAGACAGTACAATTTAGTGAATAGCTGTGAGTGTATTCTTTGCAAATCTGTCAGGCTCAATCACTTACAGCTGTCAGTGTGGACTTGCGTAAGTTATGTAATCTTTATAAGCCTCAATGTCTTCAACTGTACATTAGAATGTTTATATACATTTAGAAACTATAGTACTTAAACCATAATGTTATTGTGAGAATTACTTGAGATAATGCTTGTAAATTTTCAGGATTGTGCCTATCATATATTAAGTGCTTACATCTTAGCTTGAGAATCAAGGTGACACACTGGCCTTCCAGTCAGGCTTTCCTACTTGTTATTCTTGTAATGAAACTTCCAGACAGACAGACAGGCACGTCCTGCCAGCCTGGCTGCTCGTCCCCATCTCAGTGTCTGGATTGGCCTCCTCTTTTCCTCCTTATAGAAATGACTCATCCTTCACAGCTGAGCTAAGTTCACCACCTCCCTGAAGCTTGCCACCCCTAACCTCTGTTTCACAGGGCTCCTCCTCTCCTGGAGCTGGTGAGAGGTCAAATACGGATTCCTGATCTGGAAAATGGTACAAGTCTGAAGAGGAGAAGTTTCAGGTAGAGCCAGGCAGGTTGGTACAATGCTTGTCTCTTTGGGGAATGTTTCTTGGGGAGGAATGTGTGAGTTTACACTTCAAAACTTCTGAAAAGTCAAAACCCTCTTTTTCTTGGCGTTTGAACTTATCTCAAGTTAGAGGAAACTTCATGTTGGTCACATGTGTTACACCCAGGATTACTAATCATTTACATTTTGTGATCCTACGTGTCACCTAATGCACTTGTCATCTTTTGGCTTTTCAGTATCAACTCTCTTTTCCTAATACCATTTCAAGTACTGTTAGAGGAATCTCCCATTCTGTAGCCTTGGCGATAGAGTCCAGGAGCACGGGACATAGGTTTAGACGGACGCGTTTTTGCTGGAACTTCAGTCTTGACAGAAAGACCTGAAGTTGGTTAGGGCCCCTCCTTCACAGCAGTAGTGGTGGTCGTGTGCGGACCAGACATGCTGTGGGCCATTCTGCACTTTGACTGCGAGGGCCCAGCCTTCAGGACCTCTCCTGCCCCTTCGTGGTTCCCAAACCTGATCCTCCTGCGTCCTGTCCACTCTGCAACACCAGATAGTTGAATAATTTGTCTCTTTTTTTTTTTCTTAAAATGTACAGATTTAGTTTCTTTCACTTACGCAAAAGGACTTTAATGGATAATCCACTGTGGAAAGTAGTTTGCAGATTTCTCAAAGAACTTAAAGCAACTACCATTCAGCCTAGAAATCCCATTACTGGTTATATGTCCAAAATAAATCATTCTACCAAAAAGACACATGCAATCACATGTACATTGCAGCACTATTCACGATAGAAAAGACATAGAACCAGCCTAGGTACCCATCAGCAGTGGACTGGAGTAAGAAAATGTGGTATATATACACTGTGGAATACCTCACAGCTGTAAAAAAGAATGATGTCATGTCTTTTGCAGCAACATGAATGCAGCTGGAGGCTTTTACTCAAAGTGAATTCACACAGGAGCAAAAAACCAAATATCACACGTTCTCACTTATAAGGGGGAGCTATATTTTGGGTACCCATGGATGTGAATATGGCAACAATAGAAACTGGAGACCTTTTGAGTCAGGAAGGAGGGAGTGGGGGAAGGGTGGAAAAAACCAACTATTGGGTACTATGCTTAGTACCTGGGTGATGGGATGATTTGTACCCCAAAGCTCAGCATCATGCAAAATACCCTGGTAATAAACCCGCATCTGCACATAGAACTCCTGAATCTAAAATAAAAGATGAAACAAAAGAACTTTGGCTGATATGAATTATAGTAATCTTAATTACCGTTGTTTTTATAGCAATAAACTTAGAATTATTGAGCCCATTCGACATGCCAAGCACTATTCCAAGTGTTTGACATGTATTAACTCCCTCATTCCCATAACCATCGAGGTAGGCACTATTGTCATTATCCTGGTTTCCGGATGAAAGAAACTGAAATGCAGAGAGATTTCTTAGGTTCATGTAGCTAATAAATAGCTGAGTCAGAATTTGAAACAACACAGTCTCTTAATGACATATTCAGCTATTTGTATCAGGAAATAGTATTTTAGGTAACAGACTTACAAAGAAATGCGAGGAATTAGAGACTGGTTCTCAATATGAGATAGAGTAGAAGAAACTGAACATCCTATTATTTTCTGTGTCGGTAATCCTCCGGTTCCTGGCTTGCAGTGATGACACAGCGAAGTAAATGATCGCCTATGGACCTTAAGTCTGTAATCAAGGATTCACCGACAATTCTGGTGGGCCATGTTGTGACCACCGCAAAAAACAGTATGAAAGATGTGAAAAATCAATAGGTGCTTGCTTCTGATAACGCTGAATGGCTTAAAGCAGAGAATGATAAGCTCACATCTCTAAATTCTCAGTGTAAGCCATGGACTAAAATACAGGGATGTTCTATTACCATGATGAAAAAATTCATTATCTTGCAGCTGTCAGGCTACAATAATCAAAACCCACACTCAGATTTTGATCCTGAAGAGTGCCGAATTCTACATCAATTAACTTTTCTACTAAGCATGTCACTTACATAGAATTGTAGGAATTCGTCAGAAAAGAGGTGGTCCCTGGCCATGAAAGTTCTCAGATATCTGAGTAACCCCATTCCCCACCCCTTATGGAGTTTCTGTTCCCCCCCCCAAAAAATCTCCCCTCTTTGGTCTGATCAGACATTTCTTTTCTTTCTTGAAGATTCTATTGTTTTCTTGCCTGAGATAGTATCTTGAAAGATGAAAATTATTCCCCAAGTTCCCTACCTCTCTTACAGTTCACTTTGCTTAAAGGAATAACTAAAGTTAAATTCCAACATGACCTGGGGACATATTATGAAGTCACTCTTTGGGTAAGAAGGCTTATAACAATAAGAATAACAGAGCTTGACTAATTTTTTGGAGAAAAATAATCTTTGGAGTATGTGCAGGAATGTTTGTGCTTGACCGTTAGGGAGGAGTATAATCATATGTCTGCACAATTTCTTGATATGAATCATTTCGTAGATATTTTGCATCGAGAGCAAGCCTGAGCAGCTCTATATGGTTTCAACAATTTGTTTGGCTGGTGAAATCCAACCTGGTCTCAACTCCGGACCACAAAATTTTGGACCCAGTGATGATAAGAAGGAATGTATTCAAAACTTCAAGCAATGAGAAATACCGAGTGATCTGTGAACATCTTGTATGACTATATCTTAAGTATAACCCCCAAACAGTCTCAAATCCAGTCCCTTCACTGAGATCTTCGGACATACACTGATAAAGGAAATGCCATTTCTGGGATGGGCCATTTTTGGAAGACTGGGGATTCTGGTAGGAGAACCCACAGTTGAAATGGGCTACCTGATTTCAATGTTAACAAGAGGATTCAAGGGTGGTAGAGGCCAAGTAGCTCCACAGAAGACAATATCTCTTCACAGAGATAAAATGAGCATTATTTCCATCATTGTCAGTAGTATCAGGATGCTAATATGAATGTTCTGACTCAGATTTTCAATAGGGATACTGATGTTAGGGTCACCGGGACCAAACTAGCCAGATTACACAAGTCTGAGGACTAAAGGATAATTATTCCTAAAAATCTGCTTGCAATTTTTTTTTAACTTCTCATCCTTGCATGCTTGGTTAAATTGCTTGAGAATGAGACCTTGGCCTCAGTGAGTACACCAGGGGCTCAGCTACCTCAGTTTGTAAGTTTTAGATAGGTCCATAAAACAGAGAGCTCCTGCAAACTGCAAACTGTGCTGACTGAAGCAAAAGGACCCTGGAATGCACTGAGGAGGAGGAGGGTCCGTGTCCCTGTGTGTCACAGCAGGGGAATTGCATGTGACTTAGTTGGGCAGGTAGGTACCCTCTCTAGAACTGCTACGTTGAAAGATGACTCAGCAATCCGGAGATGGAATAGATCCACTCATCTCAGCAGTGGTGATGGTGGTCTGTGGCTTGGGCTGATTCTGCTCTGTAACCTGGTCTGAAATTCCTGTAGCCTAGAAGGAATCCTTGGTTACTTCTTGTTTTTCAAGTAAGGCTGTTTTCTCCAGCCTTGCTTCAATTCCACGAGCTCTCAATCTTTTCATTAAACTGCCTTGACACAAGAACGGAAAATCAAACACCACATGTTCTCACTCAGGTGGCTGTTGAACAATGAGAGCACATGGACACAGGGAGGGGAGCATCACACACTGAGGTCTGTTGAGGGGTACTAGGGGAAGGACAGCAGGGGGTTGGGAGTTAGAGAGGGACTACATGGGAAGAAATGCCAGATAAAGGTGACGGGGATGGAGGCAGCAAACCACATTGCCATGTATGTACCTATGCAACAATCCTGCATGTTCTGTACGTGTACCCCAGAACCTAAAGTGCAATTACACACACACACACACACACAAAGGAAAAAAAAAAAACTGCCTTTTGCTTAAGATAGCCAGATTTAAGTTCTGTTGCTCCAACCAAAAATGCAGTTAATTAAATGCAAAAGATAATTTTAGTTTTTTAAACTTAAAAAATTACTGTAGTTGAAGGTATCTCTCTGCCAAAGTTGAAAACTTTATTTTCCACTAAGAGGTCTTTGAATACTGTGGAGAATCAAGTTATCTGAGACCAACTGAATAGTATTTTATATTTTTGGGGTTTCATGTTTCTAAATTTCACCTATTCTCTCTCAGTAGATTATCATCCTCATCAGAGAATCACAAGGATAACACATTTCTGTGTTATCACATTGTTGACAAAATTCTTTCTCAGGGGCATTTTAAAAAAGCTAAGTAGTTACTTTCAGCTCTGGAACTGCAGTGTGTGACTGGATTGATCACTTGTAATTTATAACCTCAAGTCTACTACTCATTAGTTCACCAATTCATTTGTTCCTTTCATGAAATGGAGAATTTCATAGCATATATTCTTATTCCAAATACATCCCTCATAATTCTTTTTTGAGTTTTTAAAGAATCCATAGAGATGCATATAAATGTAATAAATGTGTCTCTACTCAAATGCATTGTACTAATCACATCAAAAGGATTGAGTCTGAATTTTCATGTTTGTATTTCCTTTCAGATACTTTATTACCCGTGAAATGTTTCCACATTTCTGCTCTATTTTAAGGATAAATGACAGGCCTGTTTTCCTTAGCCTTATACTGAAGTATCTCTGAGAATAAAACAATAGGGAGGTATGTAATATTCAGAAGTGTGACTCTCAGCTTTTTGTTGAATAACTTTCTGGGTTCCGTAAGAAACCTATGGACAAATAGTGCCTTTACTTTGCTTGCTTGCTTGTTGTTTTTTCTTCCTCCAGTTCTCTCTTCTTCTGTTTTCATCTTAAATTCCTCTTCTTGTATTTACTAGCTTGAACTGGAATATGGGCGTTTTCAATCAGTACAACACAATAAAACCCATTTGAAAATAAATGGTATCATGCGTCTTTGGCTACTCAGAGCATCAACCACAGCTCACGGTTTGAAGGAGAGAATGTGCCAACATAAAAATGTAGGGTAGTTGGTTTTCTGTGCTTCAGAGCCTGCTGTTAACCCGAGTAAGCTCTGCTAGATGCTTGCATTCAGAGCAAGCCACCAATTTAGGAAAAAGGCAGCAGATGACCCTGGAGAGGTCTCCCTATATTATGGAGTTTCCATAACACAAGAAAGAGCTCTTCTGTGTGATGACAGAGTGTGCTGGTGCCCATGTGGCCTGCCTCTTTGCTTGTATCTTTGATTATTTGCTATTTCTGGATTCTCCTATTCCTGTCATAGCTACAGGTAGGGCACAGTGTTACTGAGTGTTGGAGTCCCTGAGAGTGAGATGGCTTATTTGGATATTTTCCTTTAGTGGGTGGCTGGACTTTGTAGATTCTATATTCCTTTTGCCAAACTTGACTTTCTCTTTCACCTGAAGCTGAGTTTGTCTGCTCAGTACGTCTCCATCCTGGCAGCTGTGTTGATGTCCAAGTTCCAGCTGCTCCTAGCCTACCCTGTTCAGCTACTGTTGGCCAGGTGGTATCAGGTCATGCCCTGAAAGATGGAAAAATTCCTCTATAGCATCTACTTTATTCTAGGGTACATGTTGGTGATTTTTGTGTGATTTGATTTTCACTGGGCATCAAGCCCTTTGATAACCAGATGCTACTCATGTTTATATGCAAATCATCCCATAACCCCAACAGCATTCTGCATATAACTTTAGACAGTTATGGAGTTCCTTAGCAGGATCTTCCTGGGAATTAACTCTGCCTTCTGTTGCAGTAGCATCCGTGTTTAATCTCTGTCATGCTGTGATCCTCCAGGTGAGCAGGGTGTTTTCACATGGGACTCTGGATTCAGGTCTCTCTTGCATCTAGCCCATCTGCCACATTCATCTTCCCCAAGAATGTAGCTTGATTCTGCCAGAGCCCTGGCAGGTGGCAAATGGCTTCCTATAACCTGTAGAATAATGTTCTGAGTCCTTGGGATGACCTACACATCCCCTCACAGGATGCCTTAATTTGCCTGCCCAAGGTATTTCTGACAACTCCTCTGATAGTCACTAGTGATAGAGATGAACTGAATAATTGCATTGTGCTCTCCTCCACTGCATGGTTTTCTACTTTTGTGCCTCTGCGCATACTGTCAGCTCCATGCTCTTCCCTAGGAAAATTCTACTCATCCTTCAAAGTCTATTTCAAATGCTCTGAAGATTTTCTTAATCTCTGCAACTAGAGATGGTCTCATTCTCCTTTAAACTTAATGATATTTTTGGCCAGGCACCATGGCTTGTAATCCCAGCACTTTGGGAGGCTGAGGTGGGTGGATCACCTGAGGTCAGGAGTTCAAGAATAGCCTGGCTAACATGGTGAAACCCTGTCTCTACTAAAAATACAAAAAAAAAAAAAATTAGCTGGGTCTGGTGGTGCATGCTTGCAATCCCAGCTTCTCAGGAGGCTGAGAGGAGAATTGCTTGAACCTGGGTGGCAGAGGTTGCAGTGAGCTGAGATTGCACTGCTACACTGCAGCCTAAGTGACAGAGTGAGACTTCGTCTCAAAAACAAAAAACAACAAAAAGATGATTTTTTTGTTGGATTTTTGTTTTTGCAATAGGTCTTGAATTATTTGTGTATTTAATTTCTTTTATTATTTTTTAAATTCTTAGCAAAATTTTGTAGGTTTATAGTAGGTGTATATATTTATAAGGCACATAAGATGTATTGATAGAGGCATGCAATGTGAAATAAGCACCTCGTGGAAAATGGGGTACCCATCCTGTCAAGCATTTATCCTTTGAGTTAAAACAATCCAATTACATTCTTTGAATTATTTAAAAATATACAATTAAATTATTATTGATGATAGTTACCCTATTGTGCTATCAAATAGTAGGTCTTTTTATTCTTTCTATTTTTTTGGTACCCATTAATCATCTGATAAGGTTTGGCTACGTCCTCACCCAAATCTCATCTTGAATTCCCAGGAGTTGTGGGACGAACCCAGTGGGAAGTGATTGAATCATGGGGACAGATCTTTCCCATACTGTTTTCACGATAGTGAATGGGTCTCAGGAGATCTGATGTTTTTATAAGGGGGAGTTTCCCTGCACAGGCTCTTTCTTTGCCTGCTGCCATCCATGTAAGATGTGACTTGCTCCTCCTTACCTTCTACCATGATTGTGAGGTCTCCCCAGCCCCAGCCATGTGGAACTGTAAGTCCATTAAACCTCTTTCTTTTGTAATTGCCCAGTCTTGGGTATGTCTTTATCAGCAGCATGAAAACAGACTTAGCAGAACATCTTTGGGTTTCAATTTTCTGTTGAAAATGTTTATATCTTATCATAATTTTATGGTATTTTCCAGTGAGCGCCGATATTCCCCTAGAGCTAAGACCAAAACACAATCCAGTGGAGAGTGGGTGTGGAAACAGACTGGGTCTCTGTTTTTCCCAATCTCTCTTCCTTTGTCTATTGTTCTCCATTTCTCTGTTTCAGAAAACCTCCCCTTCTGTATTGTAACCCCCAGATTCTGAACTCAAAACTGACTTACTTTGATACCAGTCCTCATTATCAAATGTCCCAGAAATGGGAAAATTTTTGTGTAAATTTTTTAATGATGTAAGGGAGGAAAATATTTTTCCTTTACTCACTGTATTGCTTTGTTTTTTTTTTGAGACAAAGTCCCCCTCCATCACCTAGGTGGAGTGCAGTGGCACAATCTCAGCTAACTGCAACATCTGCCCCCTGGGTTCAAGTGATTCTTGTGCCTCAGCTTCCCAAGTAGCTGGGACTGAAGATGCACACCACCATGCCTGGTGAATTTTTGTATGTTTTAGTAAAGATGGGGTTTCATCATATTGGCCAGACAAGTTTTAAACTCTCGACCTCAGGTAATCCATCCCCCTCAGCCTCCCAAAGTGCTGGGATTACAGGCATAAGCCACTAAGCCTGGCTGTTATATTGCTTCTTAAGTAACTTGCATGTGATATTTTAAAAATAGTTTTAATGGAAATAATATTAAGTTGAAGCAGTAGCTACTCCATCATAAAGAATTTTTCCAAGAGTAGATGTTTCATTGTCATCTGGATTCTACTCTTTCTAAAGAAAAGAAAACCATAATAATTATGATTGATCTCTTTATGGGATGAGTCTTTTAAAACCCTGGCTGCTTTTAAGAGTTTAGGCTTCATTTTTTTTCTTTAAGTTTTCTTATAATGTTACTAGGTGTGGTTTTATTTGTTTTTATCCTATTTGGAATTCACCAAGCATCCCAAACCTGTTTTTGCTTAAATATAGAAAAATTTTGGCCCATGTTTTTTAAATATTTTTTTTGCTTGATTTTTTTCCTCTCCTTTCTGGGGCTCCAGTTACAGATATGTTAAATGCTTGATATTATTCCACAAGTAAATCAGGTTCTGTTTATTTTTTAAAATCCTTATTTTTTCTGTGCTTCAATTTAGGTGACTTCTATTCACTTTTCTTCAAATTCACTAAAATTTTTTTCATGATGGCCAATTAAAAATTTTTTTGCATATATGTACATGTTTTGGGGGTACATGTTACAATTTAATACATTCATATGATTTATACAGATCAAATCAGTGTAATTGGAACCCATCACCTTAAATATTTGTCTTTATGCTAGAAACAAATTATTCTTTTCTAGCTATTTTGAAATATATAATGCATTATTATAAACTAGAGCTTCCCTACTTATCTGTCAAACAGTAGGTCTTACTTCTTCTGTCCAACTGTATCTCTGTAACCATTAATCAACTTATCTTCATCTTCCCCTTATCCTTTCCAGGTTCTGGTAAGCACCAGTCTACTCTCTATCTTCATGAGATCCACTGTTTTAGCTCCACAAATGAGTGAGAAATACAATATTCATCTTTTTGTACTTGGCTTATTTCACTTAAAATAATGACCTTTAGGTCCATCCATGTTGCTACAAATGACAGGACTTCAATTTTTTTTATAACCAAATAATATTCCATTGTGTATATATAACCAAAGTTTTTAAATTTATTTATCCATTTATGACCACAGGTTAATTTCAGTATTTTGTATGTTGTGAATAGTGCTGCAATAAATAAGGGAGTGTTGTTTCTTTATAATTTACCCTTTGATTTTCTCTTTCCTTTCCATCTCCAATAGTTCACTGCCTCCCTTTGAGAACTAGATGGCGCATTAAGCATAGGTTTGTCTAGGTTCTGGTAAACAATCAAAGTGCCCTCAGTCCCAAATGGTAAAGGTCACAAAGGGTATCCTGATAGAGTGGGAAGGCTGGCTAGGGTGTCATGCCAAGAGGACCTGTAGGACATGGTGCTGCTGAACAGCCACTCTGATTTGGCATCTTCTTTGGCTGAGTTACAGAGCAGTTTCAAGGCCTAGGATGGTAGTCCTACCTCCCCACTTTGTCTTCGGCTGGGCTATTTCTCCCTTTGAGCACTCCTGATGATTCTTGGGGCTGAGGCAAGGACATTTCTCCTGCCAGGAAACCCAAGATGATGGGGAAGCCGGTTGTCCATCTTCACCTCACTTTTGCCAATGTAGAAACCAGGATTCAGCGGGAAATTTTCTGTGTACTTTGTGCCAGGCAGATTGGGGGAAAGATGTCACAGACATGGAAGTCTGATTCTCTTACTGTTTGCTCAGAGACTTCAAGTTTCTTCACTTCTCTGTGGCGCCAGGAACCGTCTCATTCTCATATTTTAGTTTTGGATATTGCTAGATATTGATAATCTTGTGGCTGTATATTTGTTTTTGGCTTTCTGTTGGAAGGAGTGATGCCAGCTAGCTTCTGTGCTTCCATTTTGGAACCAGAAATTTCTCAAAAGATTTATTGTACATCATGGTGACTACAGTTAATAACAATATATTGTATACTTGAAATTTGCTGAGAGTAGTTTTTAAATCTGTATCACAAAAAAGATAACTATATGAAGTATTGTATATATTAAATAACTTGATTTAGCCATTTCTCAATGTATACATGTATTAAAACATGTTGCATACCATAAACATGTATAGTGTTTTATTGTCAAGTAAGACAATTAAAGGAAACCCCCAAATAGGTTACTATGATAGGTACTATGACGCAGTTCAAAATAGAGTGAGTTCTCAAGAAGCTTTCAATTCCATAAGATGATAAGAGAACCAACTTATAAGATAAATTCAGAAAACAGAAAAGCTGTGTTGCTGCTTGTTTGTTTTGTCAGATTTGGATCTCTCAACCAACAAATGAGAATACTAATGCCAATTCCACAGGATCACTGTGAGAAATATGTCAGATTAATGTTTATAAAATGCCTAGGGCGGTGTTTGGCGCT
Organism: Cebus imitator; assembly: GCF_001604975.1. Lineage (NCBI taxonomy): Eukaryota > Metazoa > Chordata > Mammalia > Primates > Cebidae > Cebus > Cebus imitator. Next base: position 1,805,733 of record NW_016107396.1, read on the forward strand.
TAATTGGCATTCATTAGATGACAGGATGGCGGGTGGCTGATGTGGTCCCTGCTCTTCTTCCTGCTGATGCTGTTGATGCTCACTGATGAGAGCAGTCAGGAAACCTCCATTTTACACATGATTGAACTTGAAGGGCATTATATGAATTCTAAATGGGAGTAGCCATTGGTATGTTCTAAAGTCCTTCCCGAAAATAAAGCAGGGGGAGAGAAAAGGCAGGCAGTATCCATTTGGACTTCCTTATAGGTCTGCCCTCAGGACAAACCATATACCCAGGGCCTGGGGAAGTTGAGTAAGGGATTCAGAACCAGAAGAGGGTTGCCTATTGAACCTCCTTTCACAGCAATACATCTCTTCTTGTTATTTCAGGAATTGAAAGGCCTGAAAGACAAACAAGATAGATATTTTCCTAATCTCCCAGAAACTGACTCTCCCATACTCCCCTAGAGCTAAGCCCAAAACACAATCCAGTGGAGAGTGGATGTGGAAACAGACTGGGTCTCTGTTTTTCCCAATCTCTCTTCCTTTGTCTATTGTTCTCCATTTCTCTGTTTCACCCAGAAAACCTCCCCTCCTGTACTGTAACCCCAAGATTCTGAACTCAAAACTGACTTATCTTGATACCAGTCCTCATTATCAAATCCCCCAGAAAGGGGAAAATTATGGTGTGAATTTTTTAATGATGTAAGGGAGGAAAATATTTTTCCTTTACTCTCTTAGATTTATTGACTGGAGCCCTGCAAGTTGGATTGAAAAAAGACAGGTTAACAGGAGAAAGGGCATACAAGTTTTATTGGATGTTTTGTATGACACAGGGGACTTCCTAGAAAAGGCATAGAAATCTCAAGAAGCAGATAGGCCTTAGAGCATATATACCCATTTAACAAAGAGCCATAAATTGTAGAGGCATGTCAAGGCAAAGAAAAGGGGTTTTAGACTTCTATTAGGGGCTAAAAGCTGAGGAAAGATAACTACATGGAGGAAACTCATGGAAGGCTATCTAAGTAAGGTTTGTTTGTGCCCATCCATCTCAGTGCCAACTTTCTATCTTCTTCATCGCCATAAGACTTCCTATTCTATGGCAGTCATTATTATTCAGGAGTTTCTGCTTTTAGTCATCAGGGAGGATCTGGGAAAACTTCTTTCTACATCTGTTGAATCTCACATATTTTCAACTCAAAATAATCTTTATGCCAAAGTGCATGTTATGGAGTAGCATATTTTGATCCCCTTCAATTACGGTGACATATATAAACAAGACTGAGCATTAAGACTTCTTAATTGCCTGGTCCAAGCTTACTCCGTTATTACCATATACCTCCTATGAAAACGTTAGTGAAATTATCACAAAGATAAGATAATATTTTTTGCTACTGAATGTTATTTTAAGGTGTCTGCCAGGCATATCTTTAGAAGGAACTTCTAAATGCCATCTTTACTAATAAAACCTGAACTAGAGAATGCACATGAAATCTTTTGGATGAGCTCTGTTAAGGTTTTGAGTCTTTTGGTTATTTTGTGTATTTAACCACGTAGGCATACGGGATAAGTTCTGAAATTTTAGAAAATAGGAATGCAGAACACTATTTTATCACAGTAATTATGCCATTTCTTTTTTCCCCCTAATAATCTTTAATAGAAATATAGCTACAAATTTATTCCTTTAAGTACATTCCTGATACACAAAGAGAAGTCATCATGTGGGTATCAAACATAACCTTTGGAAATTATTTTTCACGTTTAACTTTTCCTAGAAAAAGTGGAAACCAAACTTCTTATTTTGATGATACAAATAACCACATCTAAATTCTCAGTAATTTCTGGTTTAGTCTTAGATCTGTATTTGGTTTAGTTAGAGTGTTGCATTTTCAAGGTAAAACAAAATGACTTTTGCTTTTTAAAATGCTCATTAGAATTTCCATGTCAAGGTCCTGCATGTCACTTGTGGTATATGTGTCTTTCTGTATTCCAATATCACCAACATTTTTCTAGTTACCTTACCACTCACACTGCAAGTTGCTATGACAACAGAGATTATTGTGAATGCTTAACCCAGTATGCTATCTGTAAATCACACTTTTAAGGATAATTTTTCTAACAAAGCATCGTTTAAATTGTTTCAAAGTTACAGCAATTAAGTCTTTGATTATAAACATCAGAGTGGAAAGAAAAGCAAATTTTGGAACTTCAAAGCAGAGTTGTAATGCTAACAGCAGACAGATGCAATTTTAATTGGTGGGGCACCACATAGTTTGCATATGTTGCTATTGGTTTTCGGCAACTTAATGCAGGCATCTCACTGAAGCCATTTATAGACTGGTTAAATTGTTCACACTGTCCTTTCTTTTGTTTAGACTTATCTTCATTATTATGATTCTTCAGTATGTTCCCATGAAAGTGGCCTCTTCTGTTCAACTGACATGGGAATAATTTATTTTCTACTGGTAATTTAATTTCATCCATTAAAATTGTGTTAAGACGGCTTAGATTGCCACCTTTGGTTTCAACTGGTTTTATATATGTATGTAGCTGGGTGGTCTCTTGTGAGATTTTTGTCAGATAGTGCTGTGATCATCTCATATCTCAGCTGGGGCTGAAGGATCTGCTTCCAAACCCACTCATGTAGTTGTTGACAGACCTCAGTTACTCAAAAGTTGTTGGCCAGAGGCCTCCCTCTGTTCCTCCTCAATGGGCTTCTCCACAGGCCATCTTGAAACATGGCAGCTAGCTTCCCCCGGAGCAAATAATCCAAAGAAGAGAGAGAGAGAGAGAGAGAGAGAAAGAGAGTAAGAGAATGCTAGCCAAGACCACCCAAGAAAGCAAGCCTCTGTCTTGTGATAACCTCGCCTCAGTGATATTTCCTCACTTCTGCCATTTTCTATTCGTTACATGCTGGTCATAAAGGCCACCCTATACCTGAAGGGAGGGAAATTTAGTTCCACCTCTGGAAAGTAGGAGTATCAACGAACTGTAGATTTATTTTTAAAAACCGTAACAACAGAACTATGTGAAATGTTTTTTATTATTTCTCTTCTGATGCTTTTACCAAATCTACTGTGGCTACATAATCCTTTAAGAGATTAATTTGTTTTTATTGATCTTTTGTATTTCTCCATGTCTCTTTTCCTTTTCTCTTTTAGTAAGTAGCTAATCGGCCCTTTGCCTCTAGGGATTTCTGTGGCTGAGGGGAAACCAGTACTGGCTTACAAGTCTTCCTGGATTTTGCTTTACAAAAACCTAATCACTTAGAAAAATGATGAATATTTTCATAGACACTGAAAAGGGTGGGTTATTTGTGGAAACAACCAACATATTTGGTAGGTGAATAGAGGAGGGGGAAAAAAAAGAAAAGGAAGCTTCTAGAGGGTATGAGAGACCTGGGACCCTGCACCAAACTTTCTAACCTGTCACCTAGTGGAGTGTCTCTTGAGATGCCAGAGAGGCATGGCTATGCAGCTTATCCGGAAGAGGGACCTGGGTTGCCTCACAGAAGATCCCCATAGCCCTAGGTGGCAAAGGAAGCTCAGAGAGCCTCCAGACCCAAGAAGGCCAAGCAGATAAGGGCAGTGATGTATGAGAAACATTGCCACCCTTTTAGTCATGTGTGAAAATACAGAAAGATCAACGTAGCCTAGGGATGGTCCGGTGAAATGGGAGCCTAAGGCCAGAAATCAAGTTGTAGAAAACTAAAAAATTTTTTCTTGAGCTGTGACAGAGTCCCTGACAACCACACTTCTGTAGTACCAAGCGTTGGCCAGGTCTGCACCAAGGCCTTCCTGCATCATCTCCACCGATCTTTGCTGCATTTCCTTACAGATGACATCACAGGCTTAACCAGGTGCTGCAACTTACCCAAACTCTGAGAGCCGGTAAGAGGCAAGGCCAAAACTCAAGCCTGACCTCAACTCCAAGGGCTGGACCTTTACATTGAACTGGATGGAGATTAAGAGCTTAGAAAATGCTTATTAAATATCTATCACTCACCCACAAAAACTTCTGAAGGCCAAAGGGGATTTCACACAAATGACTGTGCACACATGGAGAAGGAGGCCGGATGATGGTTCTCAGCTGAAAGTTCCACTCTTGGTTAGGGCAGTGAGTATATGTGTAACTATATCCACATGCCTGTGTCTCCATTGGACTGAAGAGCCTTCAGGGCAGAGACTGGGTTATATTTAGCTGTTTCTCTTAACACCTGCCATAGTTGAAGTTGAGTGCTCAGAATGGCTTTGTTGCCATTATTTTCTAGCTTGATCACTTTATAATTCCTCAAATGTCTTACTATGCTTTTGAAGGGGAGATGAGTAAGAAGCTAAATAGTAATGTGTATTTGTGCACAGATGTTTGTTTTTTCTGAGTGATAGCCCATTCATATGAATATTAACAATAAAAATAGTTTTCTAGCATTCTATCCATTGGAAATTGCTATGATCTCCTTTAACTCTGATATTTGGGTCACTAGAACATAATATCTTCATTTATCATATTAGTTGGAGCTTACTGTACATTAAAATAGATATTGAGAGACTGGGCGCAGTAGCTCATGCCTGTAACCCCAGCACTTTGGGAAGCAGAGGTGGGCAGATTGCTTTGAGCTCAGAAGTTTGAAACCAGCCTGGGTAACACGGCAAAACCCAGTCTCTACAAAAATTAGCCAGGCATTGGTGGCTCATTCCTGTGGTCCCAGCTACTCGGGAGGCTGAGGCTGTTGAATCTCTTGAGCCTGGGAAGCATAGGTTGCAATGAGTGGCACTTCAGCCTGAGTGACACAGGTCTCAAAAAAAAAAAAAAAAAAAAAAAAAAAAAGGGGAAAAAAAAAAGTAATTAAAAAAAAAAAAAAAAAAAAAAAAAAAAAAAAAAAAGAGAGAGAGATTGAGAAGGTATGTTACACAGAATAGAGATAAATATGGAGCTAGAGATCTGGTTAATGTTAAAATGATTTTTATTATGTAAGGTTACTATGCATGTTTCAGTAAAATAACAATTCATCACAACTCGTCTTTATCTAGAGCCTGTTACTGTTGTTCTCTTATTTTACTTTAAAGGAAAAAAATCTCATTCTTTCTCTCATATACACATATATATACAAGGACTACAAATATTTTTTTCTTAAATATTTTTCTGATTACAAAAGTAAATATTCTGAGGGCCAAAAAATGTCAAAAATCTAGAAAGGCTGAAAGAAAAGGAAAGAAATCATTTAATCACCCAGAGATAGTTATTTCTAATCTTTCTCTGATATTAGTTCAAATTATATAGTATATGTAATTTTGTTTCCTGATTGACATCTTAAGATACATTTTCTTCTTCATTAAGAACTCTTCAGATATATTACTAAACCAAGAATGTTAATGAGGCTTAAAACAAAAATAATTCCTTGATTTATACTTTTAGCCAGAAAATAAAAAGAATTTGAGTACCTTGATTCCCTGAGCACATAGGAACTTTTTTATATGTTGTCAGTTGAATGCACTTCTGTTTGACTCAACAAATATTTATTGAACACCTAATATATGAGACATATACAAAAGAGTTTCATAGATGCTGCCCCTGACCCCAAGGACTGAAAATTTAGTTGAAAAGGCAAAATTGTAATATACCAAAGAGTTATATAATCATGTAAACAATAGATAACAGGACTCCAGAGGAATATACAGACCATGACAGCTGTGGAGGACAAGCATACAATTATAGGCATAATCACAAGCTAGCCTCTCAGGGTTTACCTCCCTTCACCTAGGACCTTTCTGCAAATCTACTATGCCCCACTTCCTTGAAGAAGCATGCAAACAGTAGGGGAACAAGAATAGGTACAGCCCTTGAGTATGACAGCAGGGACAGGGACAGTGGGAGGTTATTATTTAATTTCTTCTTGTCCACATTTCTTCCATAAATTGGCACAACAGGTTGAAGGCACATGTAAACCTAGATGCAAACCAATAGTAAAACCATGTATTCATGATTGAAAATACACAAAAGGATAAGCACTGTGACAGATTCCACTCAAGTACATTGACGACTCCCAAGGTTAATGCAGATCAGTTTTCTTTAACTTCTGGTGTAAACATTTTGTCTTCTCTGAACTCAGAATGGCTTTAGGTCTTTTCTAAAAGTATGGAAAATATATTTTTAATGTGTTTCAAATAGCTGAAAAGAAATATTTTTTAAAAAATTTTTTAGAAGATAAAAATCAATGTAGAAACTTTAAAAGATGAATTTTTCAGGAAGAGAATAAAAAACTGGCTTGAATAAACACTATCGTTGATTAATTATTATAGAGTCACAGTCATTACATTTAAACTGTAGCCACATCACACTCAATATGAGCATCAACAGAAGCAGTAAGAAATATACACTTAATGTGTTATCTTTTTTTTTGTCTTCAGCTTTCCAAGCTTCCCTGCAGTGTCTGAGTCAAATAGTGGGTCTAGAACACATTATGAATTACCAGCAGTGTTTATAATCCCTGCACAACATGGGTAAAATTTTTCTTGCTTAACATCCTTTACAAACTGTAATTTCCATGAAGTTAAAGTACTTTACACTGTGACCTTGAGCATCAAGTTGTGGCTTTAGTGAATGAAAAATTATGCCATTGCATAATGTCTAGAAATGCGACATGAACACATTAGCAGTGAATCTTGTTTCACACCATTGAGTCATTGTTACAGATTGTATTTACACTGTATTATCACCAAAAAGATGCTGCACAGTAAAAATAAGACCACTCAGAGACTCAGTAGCCAAAGTGACAACTATATATTTGATTTCATATGTGGTATTTATCTATGTTTAATGCTATAAATATTCTGTCTTTTCATATTAGAATGACTACTAGAAAAGACATCTGAATGGATAGGAAAAGAGTTTCAGTACTTTTATTGATCCATTAATGCTGAAGTGAGCAATACTTCCTTGATGTCTAGATGGTAACCTCCTCTGAAGGAGGCAGCCACACTTGTGGACCCCACCCTCCTCAATGCACTAGAGTAAAAGAGAAATTTCACCTCCTCAATGCACTAGAGTAAAAGTAGGAAGAGATGAGTTGACACGGAGTGGGAGGTTTCCCACAATTCTGTAGATTCTGACAGAAACAAAAAGCTTTGTATTAGCACAGCTAGCCTTTGTGGCCATGGGTTCTGCCTCTATGAATTCAACCAACTGCAAACTGAGATTTTTTAGAGGATAGTTGTATCTGTACTGAAATATGCCAACTTTTTTTCGTGTCATTATTCCTGAAATAATATGGTGCAACTAGTTACATAGTATTTACATTGCATTAGGTATTATATGTAATCCAAAGAGATTTAAAGTATATGGGAGGATGTACATAGATTATATACAAATACTATGGCCATTTTATGTCAGGAACTTGAGTATCTGAGAATTTTGCTATTTGTGGGGGGTTCTGTAACCAATCCCTCATGGATCCTGAGGGATGACTATACTTTTCTCTGCTATTACAGCTCTATACTTTTTCTTGTATTTCATTTGTTCAAGATTATCAGGTAGAAAGGATACAGAGCTGGGGAAAATATCCCATCTCAGCCCTGCAGAGGCACCCTGGAACAGGATGAGCAAGCCAAGGTCCAGACATTAGGGTGGAAGTTGTATATGTTGACTTTGTCCACAACATAGTTTGCTTGTCTCAAGGATAAATTTTAAAACTTGCTTAGGGCTTTTATCCTTAAGATTCAGAATAAGAGTAAATGTAAAAAAACTGTATGATGCATGAGCCAAACATTTTCAGAATTGTTTGGTATCCTCAATAGATTGCAAAAATACACTGACTATATGGAATAGGAGCCAAGAGACACAGAAAACCAGCTGGGATTAAAGGAAGATTAGAATTAAATGAAAAAAGAATTTTCTTTTAAAATTGGCTGGAGTAGTAAAGAATTTTGGGAAAATAAAATTAAAATAGAACTAAAATTATCTTTTTGTTGGTAAAAAGCAGAGCTCAGAAGAAAAGTGAATCAGTGATATGGAGAACAAACTTAAGAATATCTCCCAGATTGCAAAAGAAAGGGAAAAAGAGGTTTTTGAACATTAGGGGATAATAATTTGGAACATAGAGACAAGATGTTTTGTAAGGATCATATTTGTGTTTCTGAGAAAGAAACAAGAAATTGTATTAAAAGTAGTAGGTAGCCAAGGGTGGTGGTTCATGCTTTTAATCCCAACACTCAGGGTGGCCAAGGCAGGCCAAGACCAGACTAGGCAACAGAGAAAGGAGATCTTGTATCTACTATATACATATATAGTAGATACTATGTATATGAGCCTGGTGTGGTGATGTATGCCTGTAGTCTCAGCTACTCAGGGGCTGAGGTGAAAGAATTGCTTGGGCCCAGGAGATGGAGGATGCAGTGAACCACTACTGCACCATTGCACTCCAGCCTGGGTAGCAGAGTAAGACCCCATCTTAAAAAAAAGATAAGTAGTGAAGGCACAAAATTAAATATTATTTTTTGAAATTGATAAAATTCCTTAAATGAGTTTACCGAGATCTAACCCAAATCATTTAATGAGAGTGCTACATCCTGAGGAAAAATTTCAACTACTGTCATATAATGAAACCAGATTGTGTATAATCCTCAACCTTTCCCACATACATTCAGCTGTTGCTTTTTTTTTTTTTTGTAACATTCAAGAGTATATTTTAGAGGGTGATAGATTCCAAACCAGATGTTCTTCCCTCTCTGATAGGCTAGGATTTCATGGCAAAATATTCTTCTCAGTCTTGGCATAAATTCCATCAATCATGAGGTGAAGCCTTGCAGTCGAAAAGAGCACTTGAAGGTTGTCATCATTTTCTAGGAAAATGATTAAACTTCAGCCTTCCTGTGGCTCAGAAAACCCACTATGACCAGACACCACTGGCATAGCAGTGCTTGTCTTAAAGAACATATTCAACCCATTCAGCTGAAGGCTGGCGAGGTTATCATGCCTGGTCATGAAAGCACAGGTGCCACATACCATTGGGTAGTATTCTTGTTGCATATAAATACCAAATGAGTATCTTGGGATTTAAAAGTGATAGCAGCCACACTGTCTTCCACAATGGTTGAACTAATTTACACTCCCACCAACAGTGTAAAAGCGTTCCTATTTCTCCACATCCTCTCCAGCATCTGTTGTCTCCACAGTTTTTAATGATCACCATTCTAACTGGCGTGAGACAGTATCTTAATGTGGTTTTGATTTGCATTTCTCTAATGACCAGTGATGATGAGCAGTTTTTTTAATAGGTTTGTTGGCCACATAAATGTCTTCTTTTGAAAAGTGTTTGTTCACATCCTTTGCCCACTTTTTGATGGGTGTGTTTGTTTTTTCTTGTAAATCTGTTTTAGTACTTTGTAGATTCTGGATATTAGCCCTTTGGCGGATGGGTAGCTTGCAAAATTTTTTTCCCATTCTGTTGGTTGCTGGTTCACTTTAATCATTGTTTCTTTTGCTGTGCAGAAGCTCTGGAGTTTAATTAGATCCCATTTGTCTATTTTGGCTTTTGTTGCCATTGCTTTTGGTCTGCACATGTACCCCCGAAATTAAAGTATGATTTAAAAAATTAAAATAAAGTTATAGCAGCAGGAGGAAAACAGGGGCAGATACCCAGTGAAACCCAACCTTCAAACTAAAGATGAATTTAAGCCTGAAAACCAAGCTGCAAGTCTCTGACTGGAGTGATAACTTCCTTGATGTCTTTTAGCCAATCAAATGGTGTTTTTTCCAGGCCCACCCAGGGACCAATCCACACACACTCCCCTATTCTGAGCTGATAAAAACCCTGGACTCAGACACACATTGGGACTACCTGCCTTGGATAGGAGCTACCCCCATCAGGTCCACTCTCTGCTGAGAGCTGTTCTGTTGTTCGATAATACTCTTTTCTGCCTTGCTCATGCTTCAGTCGTCCATGTAACCTCATTCTTCATGGACACGGGACAAGAACCTGGGACTGCTGAACCGTGGGTGTGAAAGGAGCTGTAACCTTGTTGTCCTCCCGTCCTCCACCAGCATTGAGTAGCCACCCTACATGATGGGAAGTGGCAGTTGAGCTGGACCAGCCTAGGAGCCATGGGAAGTGGGTCACTGGGAACAAAGTGGGGCACTGGGAACAAAGTCCCCACTGAGGTGGAGCAGTCGGAACGAAGTAGCTGGGACATCCTCTTGTTCACTGAAGTGTGTGGATGGTGGGAATGAATGAACTCTAACACAAACAAGCTGTGACTCTTCTGGGGCCCAGACCTTGGGACTTCCTGAACAAGAGTTGTGACATTCATAACCCCCCTTTGGGGCTCTGCAGTCACTGGCATCTCTGAGATTTTTAGGTGCCACTGTGTTCCCCTCGTTCAGATGCCGACGCCCAGGCTGGAAGCTGCTTGTGGCATGCCTGGCTCAGCCGCAGTCTTGTATGGAGCTGTGCCTGTTCTGGCACCTGTAGCTGCCTGTTGTGCTGCAGCGGCCACTGCACCTGGCTTGCTCTTGGTGGGTGTGAGATCTGGGCTGGAAGCAGGAGCCAGGAGCAACCTGCCGGGCTGAGTAAACAGAGCAAGTCCAGTGGTGAGCCTGGAGCCAAGGAAGTCTCTTGCAGGAGCACTGCCAAACACAGAAATTTCCACCTGGCAAAGCAGCACCCCAAAGAATCCTTTGTCGGTTCATTTCTTTAGTTCCAATAGCAGAATCCGATGACAGTTAATGGACCAAGGCAGAGAAATAAAGGGGAAAAAAAACCTATGAGATCAAGTGGAAATAATCCACTGTTTGCAAAGTTACAAAAATTACTGACCTAAGATATTCTCCAGCAACATCAATTAGCGAAAAGCTGTGGAGCAATGTCTACAGAATTTACAATGAAAAGATTATGAACTAAGAATGTCTGCAAAGGCATGTTCAGGCTGTAATATGCCCAGAATACATATTGGTCTTGGAAAAATTACTTAAAGGATTATTCCAGCCAAGATGAATCACATTTAAAAAAATTCAGCAATAGTCCAACTTTATAAAAAGGTTCTTGAACTTAACTTAGTTTGAATTCCAAATGTAGAAATAAAATTATGTAGGTGATATCATGAGTATTGAATAGTCCGGGGACAAACCTTCATAGCGTTGGGCTCTCTCAACTGTTTCTCTTCTGCTTCTGCATTCCCCATAACAATTCCAGAAAACGTGTTTCTTGAGTGCCACCCTTTACCCCAGAGTTCAGGAGGAATCCCTCACTATATTTGATGATCATCTAAACATTATTTGATGAGGCTGGGTTACAGTTCTTGCTACCAGTATCTAAATGCAGTTATGACACGGTACCTGGAAAAGCCACAAAACCAGAAGTTTCTTTTCTCCAAATGCTGTCTCCTCATCCTCAATATACACAACAGAGTTTCTCAGAAAAATAGTGGAACCCATCCTCATTGACAAGTAATCTGGAAACATTTTTTTATTTCCTTAGAATTCATTTGTAATGACCTGAATAATTTACTTTTTTAAAGTAAAAAACGTAAATAAAAATAAATACATTATCTGCCACTAGCCTCTCTGCATAGCATCTTCCGCCAAAGTTTTATACTATTTCTCTGTTCATTATGCCAAAAAATTATTACCTCTTGTGTACGTCTAAATATATCCAATAGGGAAAGAAAAAAGATCATATTTAAAATGATGAAACTATTAGTAGTGGTTATCGCTGGGTGGGATCCTAGATTATTTTCATCTTCTTTATTTTCTAAATGTTCAATAATGTCATTATATTGCTTTTACAAACAAAAAATAGGTTTTAAAATCAATTTGTACAATTTTATGTTGTATCTCATATGATTACAATTATTTCAGAATAAATAGCAAAATGTCTGGACCTAAACACACACACACACACACACACACACACACACACACACGTAATAGTGATTATCTCAGGGTGATGAATTATGGGTATTCACTTCCTCATGTGTATTTAAATATGTTCTATAATGGTAACAAGTTATCTGGTTATAGAAAATGCTATGATAAAACTCAAGGGTACAGAAGAGCTTTGAGGAGCATATATTCACCCACACCATGAAATATTTATCGTGTTTTATTTCTGTTTCACTTTTAGAATTTCATGGACTATAAGACACCCTACAGAATAAACTGCCTGTGCGCAATCAGATATAATAAAACAGGCAGACGCAAAGAGGTAACATATTAGGTCTGTTTTGTCACGCTGCATGTGTCAAAAGAGAGGAGAGCAAGGGCTGTTTTAATTACCAGTCATTTAAATTTCTGATAGATATTATCACAAAATTTAAATCTTGTTAATTTACTTTGGCAGCTTGACACTGGGCTCATTTACAATCCTTTGAGGGAATTGCAAATTTCCCATACTTGGATTTGGGGTGAAGTGGCATTATTCATATAAGACTATGTGATTGGAATTCATGGCTAAACATTAGTCAGAATATATTTTTAACTCATCAGAAGCCTAAGTCATGAGTTTTAATGTTTGAAAGAAATAGTACAGTGACAAACAAGTTACAAATGTATAAAAATTCAGACACTATTTAACACCTAAACTTACAACTTAAAAGAATATGGTTCTTTAGGACAGTGCTTAAAGCTTAAGTTCTGTTGCTCCAACTGAAGTGCAGTGGTTCAATCACAACTCACTGCAACCTCAAACTCCTGGACTCAAGTGATCCTTCCACCTCAGCCTCCTGAGTAGCTGGGACTGTAGATGCATGCACCAAGCCTTGCTGATTTATTTTTATTTTGTTTTCTTTTGTAGAAATGCAGATCTTGCTTTATGTTGCCCAGGCTGGTCTTAAATTCCTGATCTCAAGCAATTCTTCTACTTTGGCCTCCCAAAGTGCTAGGGGGCATGAGCCACTATGCCTGGCTATTTACAACTTTTTTCATTTTATCATTGGAATATGTTTATATAGTTATAGTTATGAATGCTAAATTATAGTTATGAATGACCCCTTCCAGAAAATTCTCTTGACTACTATTGTGGGCAGTATAGTGTCTTTAAAAACTAAGCTCTTGGCTGGGTGCTGGGTGTGGTGGCTAATGCCTGTAATCCCAGCACTTTGGGATGCCGAGGTGGGCGGATCATTTGAGGTCAGGAGTTCGAGACCAGCCTAGCCAACGTGGTGAAACCCCATCTCTACAAATACAAAAATAAGCTGGGTGTGTTATGAGGCGCCTGTAATCCCAGCTACCTAGGAGGCACAGGCAGGACAATCACTTGAACCCAGGAGGCAGAGGTTGCAGAGAGCTGAGATTGTGCCACAGGACTTCAGCCTAGGTGACAGAACAAGACTCCATCTCAAACAAACAAATAACTAAAAACTAAACTCTTGGCCAGTTGTGGCTCATGCCTGTAATATCAGCATTTTGGGAGGCTGAGGTGAGAGGACTGCCTGAGGCCAGGAGTTCAAGACCAACCTGGGCAACAACGGTAACCCCCCGCCCCGCCACCCCCCCCACAGCCTGTCACAATAATACATGTGTGTAGTCCTAGCTACTTAGGGGATCAATGTGGAAGGATCATTTGAGACCAAGAGTTCGAGGCTGCAGTGAGCTGTAATTGTGCTACTGCATTCCAGCTTGGGCTAGAGAGTGAGACTGCATCTCTTAAAAATAAATATTAAAAATAAAAAACTTAGCTCTTCCAGTCTTAGAAAGTAAACTTCACCAACACTGGAAATTTCCTTTTCTTCATTTCACCTCCATCGAGGCCCACAGTTTGGCACCAGAAGCATTTGGGACGTTGAATTAACTCCATGTCTCAGGCATGGGGCAAAGTGGGGACTCAGGTCAAGTCAAAGAGCAAAAAAGAAAAAAAAAGTATGAAAGAGTAAAAAGATTTAAAAGTGTATTTGTGGATGTTTTGAGAACCAACAGCAAAGACTTTTCAGTCATGGAAGAGATTTTAAACTTCCAGGTTGTGTTTTTTTTACAGATCAAATGTCAAAAAGGCCTTGAGTGAATATTTTTCAAACATAAATATTCATCTCCAGGAGAGAAAGGATTCAAAGCAAGGGCGTTTTAGATATTTTCCTTTTTTCAAAATACAAATGTATCTTTTTTTCATGGCTGTTGCATCTGTGGGTGGTCCTTTGCATATCAGCACTAGTCTCTTTTCTTGGAAGCCAGTAAGGCACAATTTCATAGAATGATAAAATAGGTAGTAAAGATGGTCATATTTCAAATATTTGGATCATAAGGAAATCAACCCATTAAACATAAGACCAGTGGAAAAATAAACTTTATACCTAAATAAATGTTGGAACAAGGTATTTGCTCTCTGATGGGAGTGTTTTCAACTTTATCACCACTGTCTCTGGTTTCCAGGCACATCTTGATGTGGTTAACTGTCTGCATATGCTCTATATTATTCAAAATCAACACCCTGAGAGAGCTGCCAGCACACAGGAAAAAATATGAATCGGTTCATTACATCTGTTCATTTCCTCTTCTGAACCTCTGCCCTCAGAAGACTCTCAGCTAACCTAGGAAGGCAAGGCAGAAGAAAGTGCTGACCTTTATCTTCTTAATAAGTAACTGGAAAGCAAATACAGATACAATAAATATTCAGTTTCATTATTTAGACATCAATATCATCACATGATTAACTTGAACTATGCAACGTTTAAGTTCAATCTGCCAGTTTTGAAATTTGTTGTAGGTTTAAGGCTGTCTTTTCTCTCATTTTATTTTACTCTGGGTTTGGGGTTTTTGACAGAGCAAGTTATCTAATGACCATCCCATTTCTTTCTTTCTTTTGTTTTTTTTTTTAATCTGGTCTAAAACATCCTGTTACAGCACATCCCATTTCTTTGATGTGGTGAAAGCTCAGCTCCTGAGATGTCCAGTGTCCTTGCCACAAGGAATATTTTCATCTTGCTCTCACTGAGCATCAGTTTCAACTGGAGAGTGCAACACTGCGGAATACAAAAGAGTCAATTAGTTGATATTTGTAAGGACATTTGATTCTTCAGAAACCAAGACCCATGAAATGATTTCCCCAATATCTCAAAGCAGCTGGGACTTGAGGGATGAACACAGCCTCTGTAATGAGAATGTCAACTATATTTCTGCTCTGATGTAGATCTGGGTTAAAAACAAAACCAAAACCAAACAAATACTGTGAGAAGATCTCAAAAAGCCCCTGCACAAAGGCAAAGGGATCAGCAACAAAATTAAGAGCCTCTATTGACCCTAAACCCTTTAATGGAGTAAGCATTGTAATCCACACCGCAATGCTTTAAGAGAATCTGATTCTCATCCGCATTCTACATATGAGGAGATCAAGGTCCTGAAGAGTTAGGTAATTGATCCATGGTAGCACAGGTAATAAGCAAGCATTAGGAGCCTGGATTTAAACCCAGATCTAGTCCTAGATCCTGTTCTCTGGACCACTGTAGTGCATTACCTTGTTTTTTCAGACAGGGTCTTGGTCACCCAGGCTGGAGTGCAGTGACACGATCTCAGCTCACTGCAACCTCCGCCTCTTGGGTTCTAGTGATCCTCTCAACTCAGTCTCCTGAGTAGCTGAGATTACAGGTGTGCACCACCATGCTTGGCTAATTTTTTCTATCTTTTGTAGATACTGGATTTCACCATGTTGGCCAGGCTGGCCTTGAACTCCTGGGCTTGAAGGATCTGCCCACCCAGACCTCCCAAAGTGCTGGGATTACAGGTATGAGCCACACCTTCCTATGGCCATATACAAACACATTAAAAAAATGTAATTCATATGCTGTATTGTCAATACATGAAAAGCTAGACTGTTTGGTTGCCGGAGTCACAGGGAAGACATACATTTGTAAATTCAAATGTATGTCAGCAACACAGCACTAAATTTTGTTCATAGACGTGATTTTTCCTTTTTTTTGAAAAAGAAGGCAAGCGTGTCATCAGCAGACATGAAGAAGCTTAAAATATTTCCACTAGATTATATTAAATATTAACCTCTTCATTGTCTGACATTTACTCTGGCCTCAGTTCACTCAATGTGCCAGATCCTTAGTATCTGAGGGTTGTGGAATGACTTTGAGAAAATGAGTGTGAAGGGCTTGTACGGTACCTGCATATAATTGCAGCTGTTATAAATGTTATAACATTTGTTAATAATGCTTCTCTCTAGAGAATTTATTAGTTTTCTCTGCCCAAACTTCCTCCCTGCCTTACTTCTGGTAACAGCACTTCCACTTCTATCCTCTAAGGAATTCTTTCCAGCTCCGTGGGTTTGGAGGAACTGTCAGAGTCACAGTGCCCATCCAAGTTGGCTACCGGGGTGGGCTTATGACTCATGCTAGTTATGGTCAAGGCTTACCTGGGATTCCTAGATTGGGAGTGAAGAAAACCTCTTCTCTTACTTTACATTGAAAACTCTAAGAATGTAAACCCAGAACTGTCTAGAGTCACATCTATGTGACACGTCTGTAAAGGAGCCAGAGGGGATTTGAAGCCATTCATGGACAGCTAACATAAGGAAAATATACCTGGTAATGTTGCACTTATGTTAGGTTTTTGGAAACTTTTAATTGAAAAACTCTTGATCAAATATATTATTTCTTCTTTCATTCACTCATGCACTCATTCTTTCATGTATTTATTCAAGAGATATTTATTATATATCTATCATGCACTGGGCTTCAATGGAAAATTATATATCCTGTTTTTGATATTTATTAGAAATCAAGAAGCTAGACAGGTTCCAGAAGAAATTTACAATTCTGGGTCAGTCTGCACTTTTATTTTAGGGATTGTTTAGATGTTAGGGATGGTTTCAGGCTTTCTGAGAGGACTCTGAGCATCATCTCTGTACCGAAGGAAGGAAAACAAGGAATATACCTACCCTATACCTCATCTTAAAAAAAATCACAAACCAAAGGTAATTTGTATTTTCTTAGAAAACAGAAAGTATGGAAAAGTACAAACAAGAATATAAGAAAATTTCCTATAGACCAACCAACAAGAAGGAAACTTTGTTAATATGTTGTTATCTCTATTTCCAGTAAGATCTCATTTTGTGGGCAAATTTTATGTCTGCATGTTGGTGTTATTCTGACCCATCAAGACATTACATTCATTGTTTTTCCTCTGCTGTCACAACTAAATTAGATGGCTGTTTAGTGTATAATAAAAATGCTTCCAGTGGATAATCAGAGCAGTATTTAGCTGTGCCTTCTCATTAGGGGCACAGGTTCTGCCTAACTGACAACTGTCAGTGGTCAATTGGTTATGTTCGGCGGGAGACAATTAGAAAAGCTGCTTCCGCTGCCTCTTGAGCGGTTGAGGATGACACATGTGAAAAATTGTTCATCCCAGTAGACCAAAGGGAAGGCAACAGAATCCTGGAGCATCTAAGTTGTGAGGCTTAACAAGCGTTCCAGCCTCTTCCCGCATACAAAGAAAACCAGCTGATTCATTAGTTTGCTCATAAATTAGCTCCATGAAAACTGATTCATCTGTTCTCTCATGGAATTCAGATCACCCAGTCTTATCTAGATCTATCCAGAAACATGAAAGGTGGACAAGCCTAGCCCTTTTCAGGACTGGGTCAACTAGCAGACATCAAGAGTGAAAACCTCCCCTCAGATTCTCATCCTGATGAGGTATTTCTGATAGCGAAATGGTGGAAGGGACAGGTGCTACAGGCAGATCTCTGGGTTGAAATCCCTAAAGCTGCTACTAGCTGGGTGACCTCTGTTTGGAAATATTAAGAGTTAATACATCAAAGATTTATAACAGTATTTGCACATAATAAGTGCTCAAACAATGTTAGCTGTTCTCATTACTATCTATTAATCTAATGGCAGTTAAATGCTTAGAAATATCTATCACAAAGAATTAAATGTTTTAAAACAAAGAAAAATGTAAAATGACCAAAAGCCAATAGACCTTTTCCCCACAATGGTTTAAGTACTAGTCTTATAATCTTAATTATAATATTGATTTTCTTAAAGAAATTATAGCTAAAGTTCTGTCTGAGCTATCACCAATTCGGAAGTGATGGTATCCTAATGACTCAGTCCTGAATCTCTCTTTAAATTCTATTCTTCCCACTAATGGAAAAACGTCTTGTCATAAAGTCTTCTGGCAGTGGTGCGGTACCTTATTTGGGACTTACCCTCCTACCAACTACGATGGTATATTCTGGACAAAACATAAAAAGTGAATGTGTAAAATAATTGGAGAGTGATCAAAAGGAAGTAGAATCAGAAAGACGTTCAACATTTAGAAGAAACAACCACAGTAGGTAAGATGCATATTATTCAGCTTTTCCCCTGGGGGCATGCTCCCATCTAAGGCACGGAGGATCATCTCCAGGAGACAGCCTTAATGTTATTAGTCTGAGCACTAGAGAAGCTGGAAGTTGAGAGGATAAATCTCAGAAAGGAGGGAGTCTTTCAGAAAGACTGAGAGCCCCCAAATCTTTCTATTAACTATCCTCATTTTATGGTCAACCTTTCAGCTTACTTGTGTAGTGTGAAATTCCAAGAAACTCAGAGGAAAAAGTATAGCTGGAAAGCTGAAAGACCTGTGGATAAATTTCAGCAACCACCCACCATAAGGAGGACAGAGTTTGGAGTTCAAGACCCACTTTTGGTTTGGTAAATGTCTCAGGCTTGCATTTAAATCCCAGCAAGGACGTGTCTTAGAAGTGAAGACCTCCTCTCCAAACTCTTAAACATCACGCTAAGTGAGAAAAGCAAGACGTAAAAGACTACAATACTGCATGATTCCATTTGTATGAATGGTTAGATGAGGTAAACTTATAGGCAGAAAGCAGATCAGTGGTTGCCTAGGGCTGGGGGTAGGAAGGAGTGGGGATCAATTACAAACTAGAAAAAAGGGAACTTTATGGGGTGTTGAAAATGTTCTGAAACCGAATTTTGGATAAATAATGTTGTATATACATACTGTAAAATATTTTCAGCCTTCACAAAAGGAGAAAATTCTAATGCATACTATAACGTAAATGAATCTTGGAGGACATTATGTGAAATGAGCCAGTCACAAAAGGACAACTATTGTATGATTCATTTATACGAGGTACCTAGAATAGTCCGATTCATAAAGACAGAAAGAAGAATGGTGGTTGTCAGGAGCTTGAAGGAGCAGGAAAGGGGAGTTATTAAGCAGGAACAGAGTTTCAGTTTGTAAGATGTAAAATAGTTCTGGAGATGCATGGTGGTGAGGGTTGCACAACAATGTGAATGTGTTTAATGACACTGAACTGTACACTTAAAAATTGTTAGGATAGCAAATTTTATGCTGTATTGATTTTAGCACAAGCAACAGAATACTGGACTCATTCCTGTAATGGCAGCACTTTGCGAGGCTGAGGCAGAAGGATCACTTGGGTGCAGGAGTTTGAGACCAGCCCGGGTAACATAGCAAGCAAGACCCTGTCTCTATGAAAAAAATACAAAAATTAGCCAGATGTGGTGAGTGCTTGTAGTCCTAGCTACTCAGGAAACTGAGATGGGAGAATGGCTTGAACCCAGGAGTTTGAGGCAGCAGTCAACCTTGATTGCAGCACTGTGCTCTAGCCTGGG
>NW_016107396.1:1825315-1857630 GCF_001604975.1 Cebus imitator
AAAAAAATAAATAAAGGTAAATTCTAAATTCTAAATTAAAAATTCTGGAATGTGATTATGGTTATACAACTCTATAAATTTATTACAAATTACTGAATTATATATTTACAATGCATAAATTTTATGATATGTAAATTTTATTTCAGTGAAGCTATTAAAAAGACCCTAGAATAGAAAATAGTCCTTCTCTCTAGATTGAAGGATTTGCCCTGGGACTAAGGACAAACTAAAAAAAATCTACTCTAAGAAGGACTAAAACCAAATTTTCCCAGGCCCAGGGTGATCATTCAATAATACAACTGTCTGTTAGAACAAAATTGAACACTCTTCAGAAAAATAATGAAATTTAGATTCTCCGTAATAATATATTATTTACAATGTCAGGTATGCAATGAAAAAAAAACTGCCACACATTTGAAAAATAGAAAAATGTGACCTATAGTTGAGAAAAATTAGTCAATGGAAATAGGCCAACAAAAGGCCCGGATGTTGGAATTAGCTGAAAAGGGCTTTGAATAATCATAAAGTGTTTAAAGAATCTATAGGAAAAAATTAGTAGAATTGGCAAGTAGATGTGGAATTTAGGGAGAGATATGGACTTTATAGAAAATTTAAGAAAGAAAGACCAAAATTAAAATACTAGAACTAAAAAAATACAATATTTGAAATTAGCAAGTTCATTGGATGGCATTAAAAGAAGATTGGGAGACTTCCAGTTCCAAAATGGCAACTTAGAAGGAAGTTGAAACCACTCTCCCTGACAGAAAACTGAAAACAAATATATTGCACCAAGCTTACCATCAGCAAAATCCCAGAACAAAAATGAGGATGAGACAATTCCAGGGGCTACAGAGGAAGGAGTAAAACAAAAACTCTGAGCAGATGGTAAGAGAATCAGACTTCCATACCCACAATGACCCTCTCCCCTAATCTGTCTGTCACCGAGCATACAGAAAATTTCTCCCTGACTCATTCAGTTTTCTACACTGAAATATGTGAGATTGAGGTGAATAACTAGCATCCCCACCATCTCGGATTCACTGGAAGAAGAACTGTCTCCCTCAATTCATGAGAAGAATTACAAGTATGCCTGGGAGAAATACTCCTGAGGACAGCTAGAGACAAAGGAAGGAAGCATCACTAGCAGCTGTGGGAACTCTGCTTTGTAAGCTGGCCAAAGGAGATGTGAAATCATTGTGGCTGTTCAGCAGCTCTATATGGTAAGAGGTTTGTTCCATAGATCCCCTGGGCATGAACCCTTAGCTAGTCTTTCCATACTACTGGGATATTCCCTTTGGTACCACCCCATTTAGGACAGGCAGGACTCTGATTGTTTACTAGAACCAAGGCAAATCTGGGCTTAAGGTACCATCTAGTACCGAAAAGGAGGCTGTGACCTACCAGAGATAAAAGAAAGAAAATCAATAGTAAATTACAGAGAATTTCTTAACAGACATCTTCAATAGTAACCAAAGCAATTCAGAGAGTACTTGAATAAATAATTAACCCTTCAATGCAGAAGATATAGATATATATCCAGAAGAAACAATAGCATAGTAAACAGAGAACCATGACCTTCCCAAATGAACGAAGCAAGAAACCAATAACAAGATGGCAATATGTAAACTTTCTCACCAAGAATTCAGAAAAGCAGTTTTTAAAAAGCACATGTTCTTTGATATAACACAGATAAATTCAAAATTTTGTTAGAGAAGTTTAACAAAGAAAATAATTTTAAAAATCAAATCTTGGAACGGAGTAATTTACTGACATGAAAAATTCATTATAGGCTCTCAAGAGCATAATGGATCAAGCAGAAGAAAGACTCATAAGCTCAAAGAAAATAGACTTATTTAAAAATACACAGTCAGAAGAGAAACAATAAATAATAATAAAAAGAAACAAAGATTGCCTGCAAGATATAGAAAGTAACCTCAAAAGATCGAATCTAGGAATTGTTGGGGTACAAAAGGAAGTTGAGCAAGATCAAAAGGTAGAAAGTTTATTCAAAGAAATAATAAAGAGATAAGTACCAGGTACAGGAAGGTCAGACAATGTCTAACAGATTCAACTCAACTAAGGCTACCCTAAGGCATGTAATATTCCAATTCTTAAAGATCAAGGAGAAAGGGGAGATCGTAAAAGCAGCAAGAGGAAAAAAAGTAAATAGTAAAAGGGCTCCAGTTTGTCTGGCAACATACCTTTCAGCAGAAATCATACAGGCCAGGAGAAAGTAGGATGGCATTTTCAAAGTGCTGAAATAATAAAACTGTAATCTTAAAGTATTGTAGTCAGCCAAGCTATCCTTTGAAGGAGAAAGTCTTTCCCAGACAAACAAACGTGGAGAGAATTCACTACCACCACACCTGTCCTACAAAAAATGCTAAAGAGAGTTTGTCAGTCTGAAACAGAAAACCTACTGTCATGAAGAAGGGAAATATTTGAAGATATAAATTCCACTGGTACCATCAAGTACACAGTCAAAACCAGAATATTCTAATATTATAATTGTGGTGTGCAATATACTCATAATTCTAGCATGATGCCCAGAAGGCAAATCTATCAAAAACAATAATAGCAACATCAACCTGTTCAGAGACAGGCAATATAAAAACATGTAAACCGAGACAACAAAGTTAAAAAGTAGTGATGGAATTTCAGTGCAGAGGTTTTTTTCCCTATTTTTCCATCTTGTTTGATTTTATTCTTTTCTTTGTGATCCAAAATAAGTTTTCATCTCTTTAAAATAACTTGTTATATGGATAAAATAACTTGTTATATGGATAAGATGCCAGGTGCAGTGGCTCACACCTGTAATCCTGCACTTTGGGAGGCTGAGGCCGGTGGATCACCTGAGGTCAGGAGTTAGAGACCAGGCTGGCCAACATGGTAAGACCCCATCTCTACTAAAAATACAAAAATCAGCTGGATATGATGACATGCATCTGTAATCCCAGCTACTCGAGAGGCTGAGACAGGAGAATCACTTGAACCTGGGAGGCAGAAGTTGCGGTGAACCAAGATTGTGCCACTCTACTCCAGTCTGGGCAACAGAGAGAGACCCTGTTTCAAAAAAAAAAAAAAAAAAAAGATAATTTTTTTTTTAAATCTCATTGTAATCACATGCAAAACCTATAATAGATTAAAATTTAAACAGCAATGAATTAAATGATACTATCAGAGAAAAATCACTTAACTACAAAAAAGATAGTAAGCAAAGAAAAAAGGAAGAAAGCATTTGCAAAACAACCAGAAAACAAATGACAAAATAGCAGTAATAAGCTGTTAATTATCAATAATAACACCGAATGTAAATGGAGTTGATTATCCAATTAAAAGGTGTACAGTGGCTGAATGGATAAAAAAACAAGACCAATTATATGCTGCCTACAAGAACTTAACACCCAAGTTTGCAATGGATAGATCACCCAGACAAAAAAAAAATAGCAAAGAAACATCAAAGTTAAATTTCACACTAGACTAAATAGGACTAGCTGACATTTACCAGAGCATTTCACCCAAATGCTGCAGAATATATACTCTTCATCAGCACATGGAATATTTTCCAAAATATACAGTATCTTAGACCACAAGACAAGCCTCAACAAATTTGAAAAATTAGAAACAATATCAAGCATATTCTCTAACCATAATGGAATAAAGCTAGAAATCAGTAAGAAGAGGCACCTTGAAAAATACACAAATACATAGAAATTAAACAACATGCTCCTGAATGAAGAAATTAAGAAAAAAATAAAAAATGTCTTGAAACAAAGGAAAATGGAAATATAACACATCAAAGTGTATGGCACGCAGCAAAAGCAGTGTTAAAAGATAAGTTTATGGCAATGAATGCCTGTATCAAAAAAGTAGAAAGACTTCAAATAAATAATGCTGTGATACACCTCAAGGAACTAGAAAAACAAGAACAAACCAAACTTGATATTAGTAGAAGGAAAGAAAGAATAAAGATCAGAACAGAAAATAAATGAAATTGAGACAAAAAAATACAAAAGATGAACAAAATGAAAAGTTGATATTTTGAAAAAATAAGCAAAATAAAAAATTATTAGCTAGACCAAGAAAATAAGAGAGAAAACTCAAATAAGTAAAATCAGAAACAAAAGAGGAGACATAACAACTGAGACCATAGAAATACAAAGAATCATTAGAGACTATTGTGAATAAAAATATGTCAACAGATTTGGAAAACTTAGAAGAAATGGATAAATTCCTGGACAGATTCCACCCTCCAAAATTGAACCATGAAGAAATAGAAAACCAAACCTCAGCTAACCAACAATAAGTAACAAAATTAAAAATATAATAAAAAATCTCCTATCAAAGAAAAGCTTTGGAGCTGTTGGCTTCATAGCTGAATTATACCAAACATTTAAAGACGAACTAATACTAATTCCACTCAACTCTTTAGAAAAAAATGAAGCGGAGGGAATACTTCCAAACTCATTCTACGGGACTAGCATTACAGAGATACCAAAACCAGACAAGGACATAACAACAACAAATACTAACTGTCAACTAAAGGCCCTGATGAACATAGATGCAAAAGTCTTCAACAGAATGCAATCAAACCAAATTCAACAACACATTGCAAAGATCATTCACCATGATCAAGTGGAATTCATCCCAGGGGTGATTCAACACATGCACATGAAGAAATGTGATACAGCATATTTACAGAAAAAATAGCTAAAACTGTATGATCATTTCACTCAATGTTGAATAAACTAGTCAAATTTAATGTCCCTTTTTGATAAAAGCCCTCGACAAACTGGTTATAGAAGGAACATACTTCAAAATAATAAAAACCTTCTATGACAAACCCATAGCCAACATTGTATTGAATAGGGAAAAATTGAAAGCCCTTACACTAAGATCTGGACCAAGACAAAGATGCCCACTTTCACCACTTTTATTCAACATAGTACTAGAAGTCCTAACCAGAGCACTCTGGAAAGAAGTAAAGGGCAGATTGGAATGGAAGAAAGCAAACTAGCCTTGTTCATAGATGACATGATCATATACTTAGAAAAACCTAATGACTCCATCACAAAATTGTTGGAATTGATAAATGAATTTAGTAAATTTGCAGGATACAAAATCAATATACAAAAATCGGTAGGATTTATATACTCTAACAGTGAACAATCTGAAAAGAAAATCAAGAAAACAATCCCACTTGCAATAACAACAAAGAATATGTAATACCTAGGAATAAATTTAACCAAAGAAGTGAAAGGTCTATACAAGAAAAACAAGAAAACAAATAAAAAAGGACACACATGAAAAATTGAAAAGTAGTCCATGTTCATTGATTGGGATAATTAATATTGATAAAATGACCATACTATCTCAAGCAATTTATAGGTTCAGTGCAATTCTTATCAAAATACCAATTACATTCTTCAAAGAAATAGAAAAAAGAATTCTAAAATTTATTTGGAACCACAAAAACTGAATAGCCAGCAATCCTGGGCAAAAAGAACAAGGCTGGAGGCATCAAACTACCTGAATCAAAATATACTACAAAGCTATAGTAACCAAATCAACGTGATGCTGGCATAAAAATAGACACATACACTGATGTAATATAATAGAGAACCCAGATAGAAGTCCAAGGATTTTTGGCCAACTTATTTTTAACAAAGGTGCCAAGCACATATAATGTAGAAAGGACAGTCTCTTCAATAAATGTTGCTGGGAAAACTGGATAACCATATACAGAAGAATGAAACTAGACACCCATCTCTCACCCTATACAAAAATCAACTCAAAATGGATTAAAGATTTAAATGTAAGACCTGAAACTACAAAACTACTGGAAGAAAACATTGGGGAAATGCTTCAGGACATTGGTCTGAGCAAAGATTCTTTGTGTAAGATCTTAAAAGCACAGCCAACCAAAACAAAAATGGACAAATGGGATCACATCAAGCTGAAAATCTTTAGCACATAAAAGGAAATAATCAACAAAATGAAGAAACAAACCCCAGAATGGAAGAAAATATTTTCAAACTATCCATCTGATAAGGGATTAATAACCAAAATATATAAGAAGCTCAAATCCCTCAATAGCAAAAAATCCAATCTGATTTGTAAAAATGGACAAAAGATCTGAATACGCATTTCTCAAAATGAGACATATGAATGCCCAATAGGTATATAAACAATGCTCAACATCACTGATCATTAGAAGAAATACAGATCAAAACCAAGATGAGATATCCTCTCACCTCAGTTAAAATGGCATAATGGATTCTGGCAAGTATGTGGGTAGAAGAGAACCTTCATACACAGTTGGTGGGAATGTAAGTTAGTATAGCCACTATGGAAAGCTGTATGGAAGTTTCTCAACAAACTAAAAATATAACTACCATGTGATTTGACAATTCCACTACTGCATATATATCCAGAAGAAAGAAAATAAAAAATCAAAGAGATACCTGCACTCCTGTGTTTATTGCAGTACTATTCACAGTAGTCAAAATATTGAAATCAACCTAAGTGCTTATCAGTGGATGAATGAATAAAGTGTGGTATACATACATAATGGAATATTATTTGGGCATAGAAGGAATGAAATCCTGTCATTTGCAGCAACAGGGATGAACCTACACAGGTTGTTATTTTAAGTGAAACAAGCTAAGCACAGAAACACAAATTTTGCATGTTCTCACTTGTGTGGGAGCTGAAACAGTGGATCTCATGAAAATAGAGAGTAGATTCGTGCTTCCAGAGGCTGGGAAGGATTAGGGGAAGATAAAGAGAGGTTGATTAATGGGTACAAATATATAATAATTTGAGAGAAGAAATAAAACCTAATATTTGATAGATCAGTAGGTGAATATAGTTTATCATAGTCTATTGTATATTTCAAAATAGAGAGCAGAGGATAATTTGAATGTTTCTAGCATAAAGACAAATATGTAAGATGATGGATAACCCAATTACACTGACTTGATCTTTGCAAATTATATGAATGTGTTAAATTATCACATGCACACCAAAAACGTGCACATCTATTTTGTGTCAAAAAGTCTCTTGATCTTGTTTCTCTTATCTAACTGAAACGTTGTATCATATGGCCAATAACTCCTCAATCCTCTCTTCCTTTTCACCCCCATCCCAGTCCATAGTAACCACCATTATACTGTGTGTTTCTTTGAATTCGACTTATTTATGCTCTACATATAAATGAGATCATGTAGTATTTGTCCTTCTGTGCCTAGCTTATTTCACTTAACAATGTCCTCCGGTTTTATCTATGTTATTGCCATGACAGGATTTCCTTCTTAAGGCTGAATAATATTCCATTTCATATGAGATAAATACACACACACACACACGCACACACACAGAGCAATTCAATATATATACATCATATATGTTCAATATTTATATGTACAAATATTAAATATATATTTATCAGTATATAGATATTGAATATATATATGAGAGAGAAAGGCAGATTGCTTTATTTATTCATCTATTGATGGACACAAGTTGATTCCCTATCTTGATAGTTTGGCTATTGTGAATAGCACTGTGTTTTGTTCACAGGCACTCAATAGCTGTCAGTTGGTTGTTATAGTTTGTACATGGACATAGTTTACCTAGCCTTATGTTGTCTATATTTGATAGGTCATCCATCTCAAGCAAAATTTCCTCCCAAGCTATTTTGAATTTGAATTATAATGTAGCTGGTTAGAGGGTTTTGAAAGGGAGGGGTTATTTTGAAAATTATTTGAAAGGTTTTATTTATTCCCAGCAGTAGTAGATTTTAAAATCGTAGTCTATTCTCTCTTTTGATTGTAAAGCCTGAATATATATTATAATTTGTGGATTTTTACCCCTCTTTACAAAAGCAAACTATTGAGAGAGACAGTATATTACTTTAAACCTTACTGCAAAGCAGATGCTTGAAGTTTCTTGAATTTTACAGTAAGTGGTTTGGAAAAGGATCTTTCCATTTCAGTTATTTCAGATGGCAAGTTCAGAGTTCAGGTTCTGAAGTCTGAAATGTGATATGGTTTGGCTCTGTGTTCCCACCAAGATCTCATCTCAAATTCTAATTTCCACATTTTGAGAAAGGGACCTGGTGGGAGGTGATTGGATTATGGGGGTGGTTTCCCTCACGCTGTTCTCATGATAGTGAGTGAGTTATCACAAGAACTGATAATTTTAAAGTGTGGCACTTCTCCTTTGCTCTTTTTCTCTCCCTCCTGCCATCTTGTGAAGAAGGTGCCTGCTTCTCCTTTGCCTTCTGCCATGATTGTAAGTTTCCTGAGGCTTCCCTAGCCATACTGAACTGTGAGTCAATAAAACCTCTTTTGTTTGTATATTACCCAGTCTCAGGTAGTACCTTTAGAACAGTGTGAAAATTAACTAATAAAAATGTTTGCATTTATCAAGATGCTGCAAAGGAAAAAGAATCTGGAAACTTCGTAACCAGGGGCTGATGATTTGAGGGCTCTGTTGCAATCGTTAGGGTATCACCGTTGCAGCTGTTGAAGTGTCAGAAATTTCTCCCTTCACCCACTAGTTACTCCCGTTGAGTTTAATGGTTTGTCACTCACATGACTCCACCTGATCAAAAGTTCAGACTCACAAATCAAAAGTTCACAATCAGGACCAGGTGCGATGGCTCATGCCTGTTATCCAGCACTATGGGAGGCTGATGCGGTCAGATCACTTGAAGTCAGGAGTTTGAGACCAGCCTGGTCAACATGGCGAAACCCTGTCTCAGTGAAAAATACAAAAACTAGCTTGGTATGATGGTACATGCCTTTAGTCCCAGCTACTCTGGAGGCTGAGGCAGGAGAATTGCTTGAGCCCGAGAGGAAGACGCTGCAGTGAGCTGAGATTGCACCACTGCACTCCAGCCTGTATGACAGAGATCCTGTCTTAGAAAAAAAGCTCACAATCAGAATATTTATTATATTTTAAGAATACATTTCCTCTCCAGCATTACCAAAATAACATTAAAATGTGAATCCTTTACTTAGACTGATAGAGACATTTTTTGTTAAGTCATTTTATAATGACAAAGTCATTATAAAAATGGACATAAAGGTCAGTATTTTATCTTGCTTAACATGATACAGAAATTCTGTTTTTGAATAGCTAATTGCTGCTTTAGTAAAATTTGTCAGCTCACAAGTAAATGAAGACATACATGAATGTAATCTAAAATGAAATTCTCTAAAGATATAAAGCTATATTTGCGAGTATTGCAATTACTCTTTCTTAGCCTCTTTGTTTAAAATTTTCAGAGGTGTTAGTTTGCTGGTGGATGGTGTCAAGTTCTAACACAAAAAATTAAACATAAATATAACACTTGTTCTTAAATGGCAAACTTTTTTTTCCTTGTTCTTAAAAAAGCACTTCTTTTATGCCATTTTCTACCTTTGAAATATTATTACTGCTGCTCTGTAGATTATTCTTTTAAAAAAGGAGATATTACATATGTCCTTGAAATAACAAAAAAGATTACAATAGATAACCAGTACGTTATGAGACTCAGATAATATAAAGGGGTTTAGTGTTGTAATCAGATGTAACTTACAACAAAGTGTATTGGCTCATAATTACTACTGAGCTGCAAGTAACTTCCATGGCAGTAGAAATCTGCTTGTGAAAATGACTCTAACTAGACTTCTTTTAGAGGGCCAACCCAGGTAAATGTGGGGGACTGATTGATAAATGGAAGAGGAACCTGAGAAGATGCCAAACTCGCTCTAAGACCATAGCCAAGGGACCCGGGTGCCATGGTCTGTGTGCTTCTTGATTAGGGGTGATGCTTCTGCTCCAGGCTCTTGGCAGGTGGCACAGGGCAAAACCTAGTATGCTGTAAGGCAGAATGGTACCTGTCCCTGTACAGTAGTTCTCCCCTTTCACTAGAGTATAAAAGCATTGCACTGAGGGTTACTGTAGGCTGCATTATGGGAGTCAAGAAGGACTCTCCTATAGCTGGTTATGCTTTTGAGAGTTCCTCCAGTAGAAAATCAATTCATCAATAATTGATTTGACACAAGATGCTGTGCTTGGCCCTGCTATGGACACAAAGATGAGAACAATTCCATTCTTACTGTACAAGGAATTCATTTCCTCTGCATCACCTGTCTAGGCCACTTTGCTTCTTATCACAGAGTCTAGGGCTATCTTCTGGGTTACAGTAATAAAGTGCATGGTGGCTTAAAGGGAATTTGATGCAACTCTTACCCCCCTTTGGAAAAGGAAATTGATTTGCGAACACTTTTCCCTTTATACTCCCTGGTTCTTTATAGACAGAGGACAGTATAGCCTTAGGGTAAAATTTAGGTAACTCTCTTTTCTACGGCCAGTTCCTCCCTCCCTTTTCCTATTGCCACCACACACCACAGAGTTTAAAATTTTACCAGCTGAAAATCATTTGGGTTGACAACACTTTTGTGAGTGTTTATAAATTCTATTTATAAATTTCTCTAGTTAGTTTGTAAATTTCATTTACATTCATCTTTCTATGTCACATTACCATTCATTATTTGACATAAATGTAAGAAATGCAAGTTGAATAATATCTCTATTACAAGCTCTCTTAAGAAATGCAAATGGAATGAATGAATAAATGGTGTGAATTAATGGAATTAAATTGTTTTCCTTCTAGGTGAGATTCAGGGAATGTAATTTGAAGTTTTCAGGGGCTGGCAGTACAGAAAGAGTGGCAATTTGATACAATGGACAGGAGGGTCAGAGGGCAGGCAAAGGCAGCATAAACCTCACTGGCTTCTAGGAGATGGGAGGGCTTTGCTCTGGAAGGGAAAAGGGGCTGGGAACAAGGGAAGAAAAGGAGCTGGGAAGAATTAGTCCAAGGAAGACTTGCCCCACAGGCCAAATGCTATACTCCTAGCCTCTATCCATTCCTTGTCAGCTGAAATAACAGCAAGAGGCTCTCTAAAAGAAAATGTTTTTATATGGTAACAGAGCATTACTATGGGAATACGTGTACCATAGTAATCTGTGTGCATATTCAGGGAGGTAAAGAAAGACAAAGGTTTTTAAAGGAAAAACGAAGATTACATAATTGTTTTAAAGTAGTTTTTCTTGGCCACAAAGATCCATAACAAGGGTGACACCAGTCTGAGGTTGGACAGGCAGTTACTGGGCCGCCGTCCTTGAGGAAGTATTTTTGCTGTAAGGTTGCGATAGCCTTTATGCAAGGTTGTGTTTTTTGTAGTCTTTTATGATAGTTCCTGTTATCAGGCAGTCAAGCACGAGAACCTTCTCCTCATGGCCTTCTCCATCTCCACTTGTCAGTTTGTTTGTTTTTAAACACACAAGTGACCTCATTTTTATTCTGAAAGTTTTCACAAGGCATGACATTAGCTTTCCTAGAGAATACTGAAGGGAGAGGTAAGATCTGAGCGGGAGCGAATGGAAGCTGCTTTACAGCAAAGGCATAATAGATGCTCAGGGAGGGGCAGTTTGTGCCAGAAATGGAAGGTGTCCAGGGGTGTTCTTTGACACACTTGCTTGATCATATGCCCAACTTATCAGGAACTTCAGTCTAAAGGAGCATTCGCACAAAATGTGGTATGTGGGGGCTCTTATTAGCTTGGGTGACTTAGAGAACAAGCAGGATTCTTTGCTAGCAAGCATGCAGGTACTCCTAAATAAGGGGCTAATCCCCATGGTTGGCCATGGAGGAGATCTCAAGGAGGGAGGGTTTTGTTGCTAGGTCCGAGAGGAGAGAAGATTGGGACTGCCTCATTTGCTAAACTCAGAGAGTAAGATCTTGCCTGCTTTTAGAAGTTGACCATGTTTTATTACTGAATGAGTATGGAAATACAAGCCACAGTTGAGGATGTGTGGAATGAGGATGAAAATAACAGTGTCTACAATTTGTGTTGTTTCTTTAGTTTTTTGTAATCAGACAAGTCATATAGTCCCATGGATCTCAGTTCTTCACTTAAAAAATACTCATAATTCTGTATACCAAGGTTAGGTGGCTAATTGGTAGCATAGCCAAGATGAGAAAATAGGCCTCTGCCTTTCTAATTCCAGTCTCTTTCCCCTGACCTGCAGTCCAGGGCTACAGCAGGGCAGGAGACAGTAACAGCATAACCGTTAAAAACGGGAATAGAGAAAGGGATATTACTGAACCATCATAGTAAGTGTAAGGCTAGAAGAAAAATCACAATCACAAAGCAAAGCCTGTTATTAAAAACTTAAAAACCTGAATTCCAGTATTTAACAAAAAAGAGAGTGAAATTAGTAAGGAAGGTAGGTGAGGTCAAGGGGTGGTCATTTATTGGCTTTAAAAATGTGCCATGATCTATAGGCTCAAAACTAAGGCTTTTTTTTTTTCAGAAGGCTTCTGAGAAACCAGGGGCATAAAATACAAAGTTTTTATTATATCTTAAAAGGAATCCATGTTCATTTTAAGGAAAGACTGGAATAGACATTTCTGCTTAAAGCATTCATTAGAACCAAAAATAAAATGTTAGAGAAAGGTCATCCCAGCGATCACATGTCATTTTATCTGCCTTCTGTCGTTTGATTAGCATACAAGGTTTGTGATAAAGTCCTAAAGGTTAAAATAGCAGAATTATGCAACTGCTTTCTGAATTGCTGTTTTAATACAGTGGATTTTTCCTGGGAAACAATTGTGATTTTCTTTGGAAAGTATCTCCCATCCACATAGGAGAGAATCGGTGAAATCTACAAACACTTCTCTGTGAAAGTTAAAGACATAAAATTCAACACTATAGATCCTTTATTTCTTTTGTTAAAATAATGAAATGGAGGGCCATTAGACTGAGGTGGCTTAATCCCTGAGTTTCTCTGTAAACAAAATAAAATTTAAGCACACGAAATCACAGGTGACCAACTGAGCATTAACTGTATCATCAGGGATTTTCCATCACAATAGTCCAAATAAGACGAAAGTTCAAACTTTAACTCATCAAATAATTTCTTTGCTCTGTGTCTGCATTCACACTATAAAAGCCTTTCTTTCAAATTGCTCCCGCAGAGCCCAAACCTATAATGAACTGCTGTTTGCTCAAATAAACTCTTCAAAGTTTTAATATGCCTCAGTTTATATTATAACGCTTGTCTTATTGATGAGTTTAGCACTCATGTATCGAGTACAGCACTGGCCACCTAACTTTTGGGGTTGGATGCAAAATGAAAATGCAGGCGATGTCAGGTTGGAGATATCCATTTGGGGGCCACCTGCATCTTAACTGTATTTAAAGAGATCAGCTTGGAAGGGAGTGCAGATGGAAACGCCAAGGGGAGCATAGCATTCCTGCGCACACCAACAACTAGAGTTTGAGGCCGGATGCAATGGCTCATGCCTGTAGTCTCAGCATTTTGGGAGGCCAGGACAGGCAGATTGCTTGAGCCTAGGAGCTTGAAACCAGCCTGAGCAACATGGAGAAACCCCATCTTTACAAAAAATAAAAATTGTGGTCCCAGCTACTTAGGAAGCTGAGGTGGGAGAATTGCCTGAGTCCAGAAGGTTGAGGCTGCAGTGAGCCATGATCGTGCCACTGCACTCCAGCTTGAGCAAGAGAGAGAGAACCTGTCTAAAAAACAAAGCAAAACCCAAACCAAAAACAACTGGAGTTTGAGCCTTGGGGAAAAAAGGAGCCAGCAAAGGATGCCCTCAAGGAGAAGCTAATAAGGCAGGAGTAAAATCTGCAGTTTAAAAGTCACAGAAGCCAAGAGAATGAAGTGCGAGATTTGTCAGACTGGGGTGGATGAAAAGTGAGAGAAAGGAGGGAAATAGGATGGAACCTGGATGGGATTGAGGGATCAAGAGAGGTTTTGTTTTGTTGGTTTCATTTTTCGTTTTTGTTTTAAGATGGGAGGAACCAGAGCAGACAAAACTATGACAGAATGTGGAGTTTCTGGGCCTTTGTGGAAGACTCCATATAAGTTTGTCTGGGTGTGACAAGGGAGATGTTAGGAATATTCCTCTTCTGAGCTTGTAAGAAGAGGGGCACAGGCCACCCTGCTGCAAGTATGTCTCTCATGATTGTTTTCAGGATGTACATCTCATCATGTGACTCTCCTCCTTAAGCTCTTTAACCATTTTCTGTTATTTTCAGTATAAATCCAAGCCTCTTTCCCTCATCTTTTGTCATTTTCTTTCTGCTTGACCACAAGCAGCCACCAGACTGCTCCTGGGCTGTCTCTTGCTGCTGGCCTTTGCTAATGACATTTACCTCTTTTGCTAACTCCTGTTCATCTTTCAGATCTCAATTTAAGTGCCACTTCCTCTGGGAGGTCTTTTGTAACCCCTAGACTAGATTACATTCTTTATGTCTTATTTTAACTACTTGTTTGTTTATTGAGTTACTTTCTTTACTAGACTATAAGCCCATTAAGGCAAGTATTCTGTTGGCCTTGTTTTGTGGGATTTCCAGGGCCTAATGCATAGTGCCTCGTGCATAAAAGCTCTCCCCAAACCATTCAGCCTCAATATCTTTTTAAAGAGAAAATATTTATTTTGTGAAGCTGGTACAATAGTGATATCAAAACCAAAGATATAACAAGAATGCAATTTTACAGGCCTCATAAACATAAATGCAAAAGGCCAAAGCAAAATGCTTGGACACCAAACCCAGAAATAAATAGAAAACATACCCTCATCTCAATACAGGCAAAATAAGCACTGAATAAATTTTTAAACATTTAATAAAAACTCCTAGTAAACTGAAAATGACTTTCTTAACGTACAACAGACATTGGCCTTTCAAATCAGAAACATGGCAAGGTTTTTGGCTATCACCACTTCTTATTTATTTGTAAATATATTTATTTGTTTTACTTTAAGTTCTGGGATACATGTGCAGAATGTGCAGGTTTGTTACGTAGGTATACATGTGTCATGGTGGTTTGCTACACCTATCAACCTGTCATCTAGGTTTTAAGCCATGTATGCATTAGGTATTTGTCCTAATGCTTTCCCTCCCCTTGCTTCACACATTCCGACAGACCCTGGTATATGATGTTCCCCTCCCTGTGTCCATGTGTTCTCATTGTTCAACTCCCACTTATGTGTGAGAACATGCAGTGTTTGGTTTTCTGTTCCTGTGTTAGTTTGCTGAGAATGATGGTTTCCAGCTTCATCCATGTCCCTGCAAAGGACATGAAATCATTCTTTTTTATGGTTGCATAGTATTCCATGGTGTATTTGTGCCACATTTTCTTTATCCAGTCTAACATTGATGGACATTTGAGTTGGTTACAAGTCTTTGCTATTGTACATACTGCTGGAGTAAACATACATGTCCATGTGTCTTTATAGTAGAATAATTGAGAATCCTTTGGGTATATACCCAGTAATGGAATTGCTGGGTCAAATGGTATTTCTAGTTCTAGATCCTTGAGGAATCGCCACAATATCTTTGTCAATTGTGTTGAACTAATTTACAGTCCCACCAACAGTGTAAAAGCATTCCTATTTCTCCATAGCCTTGCTAGCATATGTTGTTTCCAGATATTTTAATGATTGCCATTCTAACTGGCATGAGATGGTATTTCATTATGGTTTTGATTTGCATTTCTCTAATGACCAGTGATGATGAACTTTTTTTCATGTTTGTTGGCTGTATAAATGTCTTCTTTTGAAAAGTGTCTGTTCATATTCTTTGCCTGTGTTTTGATGTTTTTTTCTTGTAAATTTGTTTAAGCTCCTTATAGATTCTGGATAGTAGCCCTTTGTCAGATGGATAGATTGCAGAAATTTTCTCCCATTCTGTAGGTTGCCTATTCACTCTGGTAATAGTTTATTTTGCTGTGCAGAAGTTCTTTAGTTCGATTAGATCCCATTTGTCAATTTTGGCTTTTGTTGCAATTGCTGTTGGTGTTTTAGTCATGAAGTCTTTGCCCATGCCTATGTGCTGAATGGTATTGCCTAGGTTTCCATCTAGGGTTTTTATGATTTTAGGTTTTAGGTTCAAGTCTTTAACCTATCTTGAGTTAATTTTTGTATAAGGTTTAAGGAAGGGGTCCAGATTCTGTTTTCTGCATATGGCTAACCCATTTTCCCAGTACCATTTATTAAATAGGGAATCTTTTCCCCAGTGCTTGTTTTTGTCAGGTTTGTGAAAGCTCAGATGGTTACAGATGTGTGGTCTTATTTCTGAGGTCGTTGTTCCATTCCATTGGTCTATAGATCTGTTTTGGTACCAGTACCATGCTGTTTTGGTCACTGTAACCTTGTAGTATAGTTTGAAGCAAGGTAGCGTGATGCTTCCAGCTTTGTTCTTTTTGCTTAGGATTGTCTTGAATATATAAGCTCTATTTTGGTTCCAAATGAAATTTAAAGTAGTTTTTTCTAATCCTGTGAAAAAAGTCAGTGGTAGCTTGATGAGAATAGCATTGAGTCTATAAATTACTTTGGGCAGTATTGCCTTTTTTATGATATTGATTCTTCCTACACATGAGCATGGAATGTTTTTCCATTTGTTTGTGTCCTCTCTTATTTCCTTGAGCAGTGGTTTGTAATTCTCCTTGAAGAAGTCCTTCACATCCCTTGTAAGTTGTATTCCTAGGTATTTTATTCTCTTTGTAGCAATTGTGAATGGTAGTTCACTCGTGATTTGGCTCTCTGCTTGTCTATTATTGTTGTATAGAAATGCTTGTGATTTTTGCACGTTAATTTTGTAACCTGAGGCTTTGCTGAAGTTGCTTATCAGCTTAAGGAGTTTTTGGGCTGAGATGATAGGGTTTTCTAAATAAACAATCATGTCATCTACAAACAGAGTCAATTTGACTTCCTCTGTTCCTATTTGAATACCCTTTATTTCTTTCTCTTGCCTGACTGCCCTGGCCAGAACTTCCAGTACTATGTTGAATAGGAGTGGTGAGAGAGGGCATCCTTGTCTTGTGCCAATTTTCAAAAAGAACACTTCCAGCTTTTGCCCATGTATTGGCTATGGGTTTGTCATAAATAGCTCTAATTATTTTGAAATATGTTCCATCAATACCTAATTTATTGAGAGTTTTTAGCATCAAGGGGTGCTAAATTTTATTAAAGGTCTTTTCTGCATTTATTGAGATAATCATGTGGTTTTTGTCTTTGGTTCTGTTTATATGATGGATTATGTTTATTTATTTGCATATATTGAACTAGCCTTGAATCCCAGGGATGAAGCTGACTTAATTGTGGTGGAAAGCCTTTTTGATGTGCTGCTGGATTTGGTTTACCAGTACTTTCTTTAGGACTTTTGCATCGATATTCATTCAGGATATTGGCCTGAAATTTTCTTTTTTTGTTGTATTTCTGCTAGGTTTTGGTATCAGGATGATGCTGGTCTTATAAAATGAGTTAGGGAAGAGTGCCTCTTTTTCTATTGTCTGGGATAGTGTCAGAAGAATGGTGCCAGCTTCTCTTTGCATCTCTGGTAGAATTCGGCTTTGAATCCATCTGGTCCTGGGCTTTGTTTGGTTTATAGGATATTAATTACTGCCTCAATTTCAGAACTTGTTGTTGGTCTATTCAGGGATTCGACTGCTTCCTGGTTTAGTCTTGGGAGGGTGTATGTGTCCAGGAATTTATCCATTTCTTTTAGATTTTCTAGTTTATTTGCATAGAGGTATTTATAATATTCTCTGATGGTAGTTTATATTTCTGTGGGATCAGTGGTGATCTCCCTTTTATCATTTTTTGTTTTGTCTGTTTGATTGATTCTTCTCTCTTTTCTTCTTTATTAGTCTGGCTAGCTGTCTATCTATTTTGTTAATCTTTTCCAAAAACTACCTCCTGGATTCGTTGATTTTTTGAAGGGATTTTCATGTCTCTATTTCCTTCAGTTCTGCTCTAATCTTAGTTATTTCTTGTCTTCTGCTAGCTTTTAAATATGTTTGCTCTTGCTTCTCTATTTCTTTTCATTGTGATGTTAGCATGTTGATTTCAGATCTTTCCCTCTCTCTGATGTGGGCATTTAGTGCTGTAAATTTCCCTCTTAACACAGCTTTACCTGTGTCCCAGAGATTTTGGTATTTTGTTTCTTTGTTCTCATTGGTTTCAAAGAACTTATTTTTTTCTGCCTTAATTTTGTTATTTACCTAGTAGTCATTCAGGAGCAGATGTTCAGTTTCCATATGGTTGTGCGGTTTTGAGTGAGTTTCTTAATCCTGAGTTCTAATTTGATTGCACTGTGGTTTGAGAGGCTGTTTGTTATGATTTCTGTTCTTTTGCATTTTCTGTGGAGTATTTTACTTCTAATTATGTCATCAATGTTAAAATAAGTGCTATGTGGTGCTGAGAAGAATGTATATTCCGTTGTTTTGGGATGAAGAGTTCTGTAGCTGTCTATTAGGCTCACTTGGTTGAGAGCTGAATTTAAGACCTGAATATCCTTGTTAACTTTCTGTCTTGTTAATCTGTCTAATATTGACAGTGGGGTGCTAAAGTCTCCACTGTTATTGTGTGGGAGCCTAAGTCTTTTTGAAGGTCTCTAAGAAGTTGCTTTATGAATCTAGGTGTTCTTATAGTAGGTGCATATATATTTAGGATGTTAGCTCTTCTTGTTGAATTGAACTCTTTACCATGATGTAATGCTCTTCTTTGTCCCTTTTGATCTGTGTTGGTTTAAAGTCTGTTTTATCAGAAACTAGGATTGCAACCCCTGCTTTTTTTTTCTTTCCATTTGCTTGGTAAGCATTCCTCCCTTCCTTTATTTTGAGCCTATGTGTGTCACTGCACATGAGATGGGTCTCCTGAATACAGCACAATGATGGCTCTTGATTCTTTATCCAATTTGCCAGTCTGTGTCTTTTAATTGGGGCATTTAGCCCATTTATATTTAAGGTTAATATTGTTATGTGTGAATTAGATCCTGTCATCATGATGCTAGCTGGTTATTTTGCACATTAGTTGATGCAGTTTCTTCATAGTGTCATTGGTCTTTATATTTTGGTATGTTTTTGCAGTGGCTGGTACCAATTTTTCCCTTCCATATTTAATGCTTCCTTCAGGAGCTCTTGTAAGGCAGGCATGCAATCCCTCAGCATTTGCTTGTCTGGAAAGGATTTTATTTCTCCTTGACTTATAAAGCTTAGTTTGGCTAGATATGAAATTCTGAGTTGAAAATTCTTTAAGAATGTTGAATACTGACTCCCACTCTCTTCTGTCTTGTAGGGTTTCTGCAGAGAGATTTGCTATTAGTCTGATAGGCTTCCATTTGTAGGTAACCTGACTTTCCTCTCTGGGTGCCTTTAACATTTTTTCCTTTGCTTCAACTTTGGAGAATCTGAGGATTAGGTGTCTGAGGTTTGCTTTTCTCAAGGAGTATCTTAGTGGTGTTCTCTGTATTTCCTGAATTTGCATGTTGGCCCGTCTTGCTAGGTTGGGGAAGTTCTCCTGGATAGTATCCTGAAGTGTGTTTTCCAACTTGATTCCATTGTCCCTGTCACTTTCAGGTACACAAATCAAACGTCCATTTGGTCTTTTCACATAGTCCCATATTTTTTGGAGGCTTTGTTCATTCCTTTCCATTCTTTTTTCTCTAGTCTTGTTTTCATGCCTTATTTCAGTAAGTTGATCTGCAGTCTCTGATATCCTTTCTGCTGCTTGATCGATTTGGCTATTGAAACTTGTGTATGCTTCATGAAGTTCTCATGCTGTGTTTTTCAGCTCCATCAGCTCATTTTGTTCTTCTCTAAACTGGTTATTCTAGGTAGCAGTTCCTGTAATCTTTTATCAAGTTTCTTAGCTTCCCTGCAATGGGTTAGAACATGCTCCTTTAGCTCAGAGGAGTTTGTTATTACCCACCTTCTGAAGCCTACTTCTGTCAGTTAATCAACCTCATTCTCTGTCTAGTTTTGTGCCCCTGATGGAGAGGAACTGTGATCATCTGGAGGAGAAGGGGTATTCTGTCTTTTGGAATTCTCATCATTTTCCACCGGTTTTTCCTCATTTTTGTGGTTTATCTACCTTTGATCTTTGAGGCTGATGACCTTTGGATGGGGTTTTGCGTAGGGGTCCTTTTTGTTGAGTTCGATGTTATTGCTTTCTGTTTGTTAGCTTTTCTTCTAACCATCAGGCCCCTCTTCTGCAGATCTGCTGCAGTTTGCTGGAGGTTCACTCCAGACCCTGTTTGCTTAAGTATCATCAGCAGAGGCTGCAGAACTGCAAAGAACCTGCTCCATCCTCTGTAAGCTTCATCCCAGAGAGGCACTGGCCTGATGCCAGCCAGAACTCTCCTATATGAGGTGTCTGTCAACCCCTGCTGGGAGGTCTCTCTCAGTCAGGAGTCATGAGAGTCAGGGACACACTTGAGGAGGCAATCTGTCCCTTAGCAGAGCTTGAGCGCTGTGCTGGGAGAATCCTCCTTGTCAGGATCCGCTGCTCTCTTCAGAGCTGGCAGGCAGGAACGTTTAAGTCCACTGAAGCTGTGCCCACAGCCACCCCTTCCTCTAGGTGATCTGTGCCAGGGAGATGGGAGTTTATCTATAAGCCCCTGGCTGCGACTGCTGCCTTTCTTTCAGAGATGCCCTGCCTAGTGAGGAGGAATCTAGAGAGGCAATCTTGCCACTACTGCTTTGCCACACTGTGGTGAGTTCCACTCAGTCTGACTTCCCGGCCTCCATAGCATTATCAGGGGAAAACCACCTACTTTTAAACCTCAGTAAGGGTGGATGCTTCTCCCCCCACCATGCTCACTTGTCCCAGATCAACTTCAGACTGCTGTGATGGCAGTGAGAATTTCAAGCCTGTGGTTCTTAGGTTACTGGGCCCCATGGGAATAGGACATGGTGAGCAAGATCACTTTGCTCCCTGGCTTCAGCCCCCTTTCCAGGGAAGTGAACAATTCTGTCTCACTTGGGTTCCAGGTGCCACTGGGGTTAAAAAAAAAAAAAAAAAAAAAGAAACTCCAGCAGCTAGCTTAGTGTCTGCCCAAACAGCCACCCAGTTTTGTACTTGAAACCCAGGGCCCTAGTGGTATAGACACACAAGGGAATCTCCTGGTCTGTGGATCATAAAAACCATAAGAAAAGTATAGTATTTCAGCCAGATAGCATAGTCCCTCATGGCTTCCCTTTGCTGAAGGAGGGAGGTCCTTTCCTTGCACTTACTGGGTGATGCAATGCCCCACCCTGCTTCTGCTCACCCTCCATCGGCAGCACCCACTGCCCCACCAGTCCCAATGAGATGAACTGGGTGCCTCAACTGGAAATGCAGAAATCACCCCCCCACCTTCTGCACTGGTCTCGCTGGCAGCTGCAGACTGGAGCTGTTCCTCCTCAGTCATCTTTCCAAATCTCCCCCGCTATCACTACTTCTGGTCGCCATTGTATTGGAGGTCCTAGAATCATAGCAGAAGGCAAAGATGAAGCAGGCACCTTCTTTACAGGGTGGCA
Source organism: Cebus imitator (assembly GCF_001604975.1). Classification (NCBI taxonomy): domain Eukaryota; kingdom Metazoa; phylum Chordata; class Mammalia; order Primates; family Cebidae; genus Cebus; species Cebus imitator. Next base: position 1,846,697 of record NW_016107396.1, read on the forward strand.
GGATGGAGTGAGCGGCAGCCCCAATATTTTTGTTAAGTGTTAGTGAGTCAATCTGAATGCATAAAAAGGATATACAGTGGGGGAGGGGCCTGGCATTTTTTTGTTACTTTGAGGGCTGGGCCAGGCAGTCTAGCCTAGCAGCCTAAGCAAAGACCCTGGAGCCAGATTTCTTGCTTTAAATTCTGGCTCTACTACATATTAGCTCTGTGGCCCTGAGCAACTCACTTAAACCATTCCATGCCCTGTCTTTCCATAAAAGAAGATGGTACTAGCACCTATATCAAAAGGTGGTTGTGACAATTCCATATATTTAAACATGTTAAATACTTTGAACTATTGTTATCATTACTTATTAAGTTTTCTTATTAAGATCATCATCCGTAGTTTTTGTCTTGGAGAAAATAATGTTTTTTAAAAATCCTATGAACAACTGCTGTGGCTTGAATATAGTTTGTCCCTATCAAAACTCACTCATGTTGAGAGTTGGTTCCTAGTATGTTAGTATTGGAGGGGGGGTGCCTTTATGAGGAGATTAGGTTGTTAAGTGGATTAATCTCACGAGACTAGGTTAGTTCTTGCTGAAATGGATTAATTCCCATAAGAACAAATTGTTATCAAGCCAGAGCCTGTTTCTCATGTTTGGTCCCTTTCACATACGCCGGCTTCCCTTTCTGCTTTTCTGCTCTGTGCTGATGCTGCATGAGGCCTTCACCTGAGCAGATGCTGGTGTCATGCTTCTTGGACTTCCCAGACTCCACAATTGTGAGTCAAATAAACCTCTTTTCTTTCTAAATTACCCAGTCTCAGGCGTTCTGCTATGACAATGAAAAACAGAGGAAGATAGAAAATCTCTTGGATTTAGCAGGGTTAGCTGGTTAAGAACATTTTTGTAGGAAAGAAATTTGTAAGGCTTATCTGCAAGGGAAATTAGCATTAAGAAATGATTAAGATTGTTATTTCATTGTTGATGAAATTACTGTGGGTCTTGAGTATAAAATAATACTTACACAGAAAGTTAACTGGAAAGGGATTTAAAAAATTACTCTTCTTTCATATTTGTTTACCTAAATCACTCCACAGCTCCCAGAGTAATGTCAGTTTCTCTCTTATCACACATTGAACTCATGGCACTTCTGGGAAAATGGGGAAGAGAAAACTCCCAGCAGCTATGGATAAAAGAAGATAACTTGGTCAAAATTTATTGTTAGCTGAAACAGTTCAGTCTTAGCACCATTGCTATAAAAATATACTATTTTTTTCCTGTGTTTTCTTCTAGGATTTAAGGGATACCTGCTTTTCAATTCTGTCTTATCTGTCTAAAATCTTCAAATATTGCATGGTGTCAGAATCTTTGCAGACCATTTGTAAATCTATATAAACTAGTGCTTTCAATGGAAGAAATCAGAATTAAACGAAACTGGATATAGGAAAGGACTTGGTTGGGACCTGGCTCTTTGTCTGGGCATTACCAGGCCCTTGAAAGACTGTGAGCTCTGGTGCAGAGCTCTTCATTAAGTCTGTGTTCCCAGGGTCTGCTGATATTATGTTCATGGTTCAGTCAATGTTTCTTGTATTGAATAGATGATATAACTTGATAATGTTGATTCTTAAAATTCATAGTTATAAAGTTATAATGCTAGCTGATTTTGAAAATTACTTGTGTATTAATGAGGAATCTATTGTGTGTATAAAACTTCAATTTTCATGAAGAAAATATGGGAGGAAGTAATAGCACATATATATGACTTAGCTGTCTTATGTAACCAATCACCTTAAAACTCAATGGCTTATAATAGTCATATATGGTTGTAGCTTACATGCTTGTGGATGTGCCTGAGTGTGGCTAGAGAATCTTATGTGGGGTAGCTCTACTTCATGCATCCCTTCCTCCTACTGGGAATATAGGCTAACCCAGGCATGCTCTTTCTTGGTGATGACAGATGCTCAAGTGAAAAACAAGTAAAAGCATGTGTCCTTGCACTACTTTACTTATTCACAAGTTACCTGGCTGAACTTGGGGTCAAGGGGTTGGGAAACATACAGTTTTCTGGGAATAATTGCATTCTCATGGCAAAGGGTATAACTCTAAGGAGAAATGAAGAATTGGAGCCATTAATGCAATCTACCACATTATATTGTAAAGGCCATAGAGATGGAATATAGATGAACTTATTATCATTGCACATCTGAAAAGACTTTCTATTTTTATTATTATCCTACAGAGAAGTTTTATTTAAAGCAGATAATTTCATTAAACATTAACTGTTTAGTCTTGGTCACCAAATAAACATTTAATTAGTCCAATGGTTCATTTAGCCTTTGCCCTTCAATAAGAGTAATTGAAATCTGACCCAAAGGTTCACAGAATAAATGCGTACCATGTATTTTGTTTGACTATTTATTTCTATAGATACCAGTCTTAAGGTGCAATTTTGCACAAATATTAATGTCTCAGGCTTATAACTTCCTGTATTGTTCACTTCCTGTTTTTTCCAGTATCACAAAAACATTTTACCCTCTAGTAAACAAAGAAAGAAAAATAAATAATTTAGAAGTCATACCTGTCATCTCAAGTATAGATCAGGCTGTCTGTCACAGTTGAAGTAGTGAATGGCATATTATGATTTCTTATGAGCAGGTTATTACTTTTCACCATTTCAATATCTCAATTAATTCAGCAGCTAAAATAAAATATAGGCAGGCATTAGGTTTCTAGAATCAGCAGCTTGACACAGAGATGAACAGTTTTCTTATATTTTACAGGAAAAAATAAAAAGGAACTACTGCTATATTCTCATACAGATTTTTAAAAAATAAATTCAAATCAGTTTGAAGATATGTGGTATTATATTCTGGAAAGATGATTTAATGTGCAATATACTAATACAAGTTTTATCTGGATAAAACTTGGGGGGAGAAAACTCCCAGCAGCTACGAGAAAGTAAAATCTATGGCTTTTGTAAATGTCCTTGGAGATAGTTGATAAATTTCAAGTTTCAGGTGAACATAGGAATGGATGCGGTAAGTGAGTGTGGGACAGGGAAGGCTCTAAAGTCTGCAGAGGGGCATCTGGGGAGACAGTTCAAGAGAAATGGCAAAGTAGGGGTGGTATTCTTTGTCCTGGGCCCCCCCTTTTTTTTTTTAAATGGAACTCTTTTCTACCATTTTTCCATCTTCACCCCTATCATTTCCTTTTTCTGCTTGAGCACCTGGTGCCTGCATGTCGCTCATACTCACCTTCATTACAACTAGTGGTATACTGATAAGTGTTTAACAACTAGCTATCTTAAAAAAAAGATCCTTTATTTGTGGCATTTGCCATTTCCTGTGGTGTCAGTATCTCCACCATGTCTGACTTCAAGCTAGCAATGTGTCAGTAGAATGTAGAGCTGGGAAGAGATTCACACCACTGACTCTGTGAGCCAACTCCAACATATTGTTGCTTAAAGCCCTCTCCCTTAAATGTAAAGGCTACATTGGCTCACATAAAGAATTAGACACAGGGACTTTAAAAATGCTAGATTTGTATCATGTCTGGGGGCTGGTGTACAACATTTGTTGTAAGCTAAGATTACTAGTGACCAAAATCAAGGCACAGATTTGCCACTTCTCCTCTCACCTTTGATTTGTCTTTCAAGACATAGATACAACTACAGTTTCTCTTGATAAGGACCTCAAAATTAAAAGCAATTTCCCTGTGTATCATCAGAGCTACCACTTTCTCACCCTTCCCTGAAAAGGTTTGATGATGTGTGAATGGCGATTTTCCATTTTTAGTGCCCTCATTGAAATTAGGTCAGCGGAGAAGGGTCACCATCTCACTGAGCTCCCACAACAATGTTAGCCAGGGGCTCCAGGAATGGGCTGCAAACCCGGATGGTGAGGGCCCACGAGAGTGTGTCAGCTCCAGTGAAGGCTGGCAGGTGTCCCAATTTATAGTTTGGCATCTGCAAGCTGACTTTTTTTTTTTTTGAAAAGGTACAATAAAGCTGAAAATAGATGTGAGTCTGTAGCAATGGCAAATCTCATAATGACATTTATATGGGCTTTCAGTGTCTGCGGATTTGAGAAAATGTGTCTTTTCTTTTTGCTCCTTTTCTCCATGTCCAGGCCTTGATACTTCCTGAAAACCTACTGCTTATGGAGTGGGCTGCTGACCTGCTCCTGTCATGAGCTGCGGGCAGGGGTGACTGTGTGATTGGGCTGGAATTTTTCTGTACTGATTTCATCCTTAAGACACCAGCAGTTTGATATCTAAGTATTTCTGTTTTATAAAAACAACGACAAAAAAAGTTACTGAGCTCCTATCATGTGCTAGGCATTGTTCTAAATTCTTTGAATGCATAATCCGATTGCATTAATCTTAATAGGAGGAGGCATGGGGAAAAGAGGTGGACATCTTTAAGAAGGACATCTAGTATATTTTCAGGCAATTTTTTTCTTCTGGTGGAGACAAACTGTGATTCTGAGTATGACACAGAGTCCTGAGATGCAATGAAGACAATTTCCATCAATTCTATAAATTCAAAAACCCTTGTACTGTTCATTTACCTGTTGTTTCCCACATGCTCCTTATCTCATTTTCTGTCCACGATGGAAAGGGGCATGCTCTGAATCAGTTGCTATAACAAACCTCTGAGATGTAACTGAACTACAGGGGCAGGATGTTTGTCTGAAGGCTTATGCAGTACGGATCTGAAAAGTTCATTCCGATTCAAAAGGAACCAGGAAGACAGGATTGGTGCTTATTCATACATTCAGTAAGGTACAAGGCATGATGTGTCTGCAAATGAGGTGGTGTGAATCACTGTCCACAAACCGGGGTGTGCAGATATTACCATTTCTTGATCTTCATTTAATAAATCTACATCAGAGACCTCATACCCTCATTCTATCAGTATTGGGCCTGCCTCTTCTCCCAGAGTCACATCAGAATTCATGGAGTCCCAATGAACTGGAGGAATTCTAATTCTCTGACATTTTCTTTATTGAAGCCCTTAGTCATCCCCAAATTCTGGCTCTGGGCTTCCTCACACGAGTCATGGGAATTGTTTCTGAGGCTGGGACCAGTGCTGCCCAGAACTCACCATTTCTGGGTGCACCCTGTAGCATCCACTCTACGTTCTTGCCACTTCCATGAGTAGCAAGAGACAGGGTGGGCATGGGTCCTGCTGGTCACTGTATTTGCTGACTTTCACTCCTTCCCCCTTCTCTTGCTGTCTCTGTCCTCTTCTCCCTTCTTTCTTTTTTTTTTTTTTTTTTTCCTTTTTGCCATCATGCTTCATTTCCCCTTTGCTTCCAGGACTCCTGGGAAGCATAATATTTTTAACGACTGAAACATTTGGGAAACCATGATGGCCTTTGCAAGTGCCATCTGCTTTGGGGCCTGTGTATGTACCTGTATGTACTAACCCAGTTTAGTGTCATATTGGATTCATTAGTTATACACTTGTTCATTCAGTTTTTCATTCTGTTATTTTTTCCTCTAAGATGTTGGAGCCCCTACTAAGTGCCATGTGTACTAGGCTTATGGTTTAGTTAAAAGGGACATAAACTCAAACTGGCTTAAGCTTAGAAGAGCACATTTCATCAGAATGTTCCTCAGAAGCCGAGGGCAGAAATATGGCCAGGCCTCAGGAAAGATCAAAACAGGGAACTGGAATGCTGATGGAAAACTTGGGCTCTTCATCTCTTGCCTTGATATCTTCTTTTCAGATCGGCTTTGTCTGTCTTCCAGTAGAGCTACTGTACATGAGTCCAAATTTGAGGTGCAGGAAACACAGTAGTAAACCAAGGAGACCAAATCACTGCTTTCATAGAGACTATATTCTTTTTTTTTCTTCAACCTTTATGTTAAATTCTACAGTACATGTGCAGGATGTGCAGGTTTGTTATGTAGTAAACCTGTGCCATGGTGGTTTGCTGCACAGATCAACCCATCATCTAGGTATTAAGCCCAGCAGCCATTAGCTATTCTTCCTGATGCTGTCCCTCCTCCCGCCTTCCCCCCAGGAGGTTCCAGTGCATGTTATTTCCGTATGTGTCCGTGTGTTCTCATTGTTCAGCTCCCACTTATAAGTGAGAACATGCGGTGTTTGGTTTTCTGCTCCCACATTAGCTGGCTGAGGATAATGACTTTCAGCTCCATTCATGTTCCTGCAAAGGACATGATTTCATTCCTTTTTATGGCTGCATAGTATTTCATATACACATTTTCTTCATCCAGTCTATCATTGATGGGCCTTTGGGTTGATACCATGTCTTTGCTATTGTGAAGAGTGCTGCAAGGAACATATGTGTGTATGTATCTTTATAATAGAATGATTTATATTCCTTTGGGTATATACCCAGTAGTGGGATTTCTGAGTCAAATGGTATTTCTGCTTCTAGATCATTGGGGAATTGCCACACTGTCTTCCACAATGGTTAAACTAATTTATACTCCCACCGATCGTGTAAAGCATTCCTTTTTTCTCTGCGACCTCACCAGCATCTGTTATTTCTTGACTTTTTAATAATCGCCATTCTGACTGGCATGAGATGGTATCTCATTGTGGTTTTGACTTGCATTTTTCTAATGATCAGTGATGCTGAGCTTTTCTTCATGTGTTTTTTGGCTGCATGAATGTCTTCTTTTGAGAAATGTCTCTTCATGGAGTTTGCCCACTTTTTAATGGTTTAATGGGGTTGTTTTTCCTTGTAATTTTTTTTTTTAAGTTTCTTGTGGACTCTGGATATTTGACCTTTGTCAGACGGATAGATTGCAAAAAATGTTCTCCCATTCTGTAGGTTGTCTGTTCACTCCGGTGATAGTTTCTTTTGCTGTGTGGAAACTTTTAAATTAGATTCTGTTTAGAAGACTGCATTCTTATGGCAAGATCAAGGGAACAAAAAGAAAAAAAGGTACAAAATAATATAAAGTCAGATAGAAATAAGGGCTACCAAGGAAAATAAGGTGGTAAAAGATGTTGAGTCACGAGAAGTAGAATTTTGATAGGCTGTCAGGGAATGTTTCAATGAGATGACCTGTCAGCAGGCTTGACTGAGATAGAAGAGTGGAGAAAGAAGGTTTTTCTCCCATTATCCCTAAACTTCCAAGGAATGAATGCTGTTGGCCCAGCTTAGATGATTGCCCAGTACTGCGAGGAGGCCGGGGCTGAGGTTAAGGAGCAGAGTCTTGTGGTACCAGCATGGCTAAACCCATGTGGCTTGGTAGGAAGCCAGTTCCAGAGACAGGAAGTCTATTAGTTTCCTAAGGCTTCTGTAACAAATTACTACAAATTTGGTGGCTTAAAACAACAGACAGCATAAATCTATTCTCTTGCCGTTCTGGAGGCCAGAAGTCCAAGGTGCTAACAGAGCCATCTTCCCTTGCAAGTCCCTAGGAGAGAATCCTTTCTTGCCTCTTCCAGCTTCTGGTGGCTCCTGGTATTCCTTAGCTTGTGGCACCTTTGCTCCAATCTCCTCCAGTGTCTTCACATGGACATCTCCTCTGTGTGTCTTTCTGTTTGTCCTTTTCTGTCTCTTATATGGACACGGTCATTAGACTTAAGGCCCACCCTAAACCAGTATGATCCTTACCTTAACTGTATCTGTAAAGACCCCTATTTTCAAATGAGGCCACATACTGAGGCTCAGGGAGTATATGAATTTTGGGAGACACGATTCAACCCCCTCGAGGAGGAGAGAGTGGCTGTTGGTCCAGGGCTGGGAGAATGCCTGAGAAAGTGTCCCCTGCCTGGACACTGCATTGGGCAAAGAGTACATAGGTTCCTGCACTAAGGCACTCACAGCCTAGAAGTGAAGATATGTTGGTAAATGCTGGTAGAACAGTGGTAAAAATAGTAGTAGATTATGGAACGCTATGGAAACCCAGACAAAAGTGTGGTATAACTCTACCTAGGCATGCTAAAGAAAGTTACCACAACATGGGGACCTGGACTTGTCTTAAGAGTACAAATAAAGCTGGTGGTTGCTGTGATTCAGACTTGAAATAGGTATTAGGAAAAGAAAGATGGCTTCTATAGCTCACAAAATTACTATCCCTCTTTTTAAAAGGGGAAAAAGGCCTAGAAACTTGAGTACATATTATAGAATCAGCATGGATTTGAAAACCTTGAATATTGCTAGGTGAGTTTTTGGCAGAGAGTGCCTTGCCCCATAGATACATGGTTGTTTCAGTGATGTTCCCTCTCAGCCAATTGTCCCTTCCCTGTTCCCCTATTAACCTACTTCATTTAGTGCAGCTGTTGTTAAACAGCAAGCGCTAAAGTGACTGATAGGGAATGTATTAATATTCTTAGCGTCATGCTGAGAGGCCTTTAACACGGTGGCTAGTAATCATGTCTTCCATGTACCAGAATCATCTCTCCTGACACAGGAATATAAAAGGCTTCTTTGCTTCCTGCTAGGTCTGTTTCTCATGGAGGGTAATGAGGTTCGAAAAATGCCAAGCTAGATGCTTTGTGCAATTTTGCAGAGCTCAATCCATTTGCCCACAGCATGCAGAGGTCTCAGATTTTAACAGAAATCAGAGACCTGCTCTGAATCTGAAGCACTAAGCTGCTTGTTTAAAATATTTTCTATTCCCTAGTTTCATTTGCTATCAGAAGGAATTAGCCTTCATAATATTATTGTTAATATGAATGTCTGTAGACACAGTACTTCCCCTTCATTGCTAGGTATTCAGGTCTTAAGTCCCAGTCTCTGGATAGATTTTTCTTAATTATTTTCTTAGTTTATTGACAACAGCATTTGCATGAAGAAATTTACTTATTTGAGATATACGAGTTGATGCAACTTCACTATAAAATGAAAGAAATTGTCAAAGAAGAAATTTGATTAGAGAGAAAATAAAGAATTATCATAGGTACATTTAAGATAATTCATGTAATTACAAATTAGTTTCAATGTGGTGTTTAAATGCAAACTTTGTTTAGACAATTGAAGTAAACAAGACCAATGAAGACACAGTGTAAATTAAAGAACAGATTATTCCTTTTGTATTTATGTTTTTCCTTTTAGTCTTTATTGTATTTGGTATTATCATCTGTTGTATCTATAATTAAAAGCGAACAAACTCATTTTTTTTATTTGAAATAAATTGCTGTGCATTTTTATATTAAACACTGAGGGTTTGGAGAGACAGATTCCTGGGATTCCCAGCTTTCCAGGTCCCACGCTCTGGATTCAATTCTGCATGCCTTTCTTCCTACCTTAGGGAAGGGCTGCCCTAGAAGAAATCAGAAACCAGAAATGAGAATGACTACGAAGAAACTATTCTGTGGCTTTTCGAAGGCTTAGGAATGCTTTGGCATATCCTTTCAAATTTTCCCCAACCAATGGCCAATGTCTGAAATTAGCTATTTCAGGGTAACACCCATGGAGCGGTAGCTGTTTAAGCCGTGACTAATGGTTTTTTCTTGAAGGTGATGTGATGAGGATTATAGAACAGTTTGCAGTCAGGCAGAGTATCTGATGGCTCTGAGGGTTTGAGGAAATTTGAGGAAACCCACAGAAGGACCCTTTTGTAGTTGGAGTTATATTTACAGCATGGGCTTTGGCCTGGCCCACTGGGCTTCAGTCCTCGCTCCCAGTTGTTCTAGCTGTGTCCTTCTGTAAGCCATTTATCCTCTCCATTTTCTCTGCTGTGGAGGGGAGGTGCACCACCTCATTTCAGCCTCACCATGATCATGAAATGCAGTGTCAGAGCACCTGGCAGGTAGTAGGCTCTGCATAAATGAATACTCCCCTCTCTTTCCCAATTTCCCCTGAGCCAACCCACCTTTTTTTCAGGAGGCCAATTTCATACCTTGCCACCATCTAATGGTTTTCTTTGTTTTATTTATTGTGCCGGTCAGGACTGAAGATAGCTTCATTTTTCCCATCAGTGAGAGAGAGAGACAGACAGACCACCCTGTCACCACTATTGCTTCCATGCAGCCCAGTCACCAATGCTGTCGTTTTGTCCCTAGTTCCCTTCTGGGTTCTGGCTCTGTACCTCCAAGGACTTGCTGGGCATTTCCATTTGGATGCTCTGCCATCTCATCAAATTTGTCATATGTTTAATCTCAAACTCAATTTATCACTTTATCCCCAGAGCTGATTTTCCCTCCTGTTTTCGTGTGTGTCAATTCCATAATTCTTCTGGTCATCCTAAAGGGAATGATTAGAATTATCTTTGATGCCTCTTTCTCCTTTGAGTCTCTTATATTAGACCCTGAATGCCATTGATTTTTTTCTCCTTCATGCTCTTTGTACTTATTTCCTTTTTTGTCTTTTCTTTCATTCATTATTTAGTCATCATATACATTTATGGAACACCTTGTGTGTGCCACTGCAACAGGGCTAACTGAATTCTTATCTCAGTTTTATACTTTGATAATAATTTGTAACTGGTTATAGAAGTTAGACTCTAGAGCCAGATTGTCTAGATTCAAATCCTGGCTTTGCAAATTTCTATCTGTAGGACTTTGACTACTTAACCACTTTGACCACAGATTTCTCAACTGCAAAGTGGCAATCATAGTGGTACTTACTTCATAGGGTTGTTAGTAGGATTAAATTAGTTAATGCATACCAGGAACTTAGAGTAGCTTCTGGCACACAACAAGCATAACATAGATGGCAGATATTGATGAACTGGCTTCCTTCTCTTCCTTCTCCTACTCTCTGTGGCTAATCCTTCAACTGATTTTCTGGATTTGCCTTAAACAAAGCTCTCATCCTATCAGTTTATAGTTTAGTGGGGGCTCATTCCCTATAGAAGAAGGTCATTTCCTTTGCTCAGCTTCCAAGAGCCTGTGTTATCTTTGGCCCTAACCTCACTTCCCGTTATTCACAAACCTCTCCTCCTGTTGTTGAGAACTTGTGCTCACCATGAGAGCAGCATCTCAAGTTTGCGTGATCCTTTCCAGTGTTCATGGTTTCGTTTC
>NW_016107396.1:1857765-1881781 GCF_001604975.1 Cebus imitator
TTTTGAGATGGAGTCTTGCTCTGTCACCCAGGCTAGAGGGCAGTGGTGTGCTCTTGGCTCACTGCAACCTCTGCCTCCCAGGTTCAAGCAATTCTCTGTCTCAACCTCCTGAGTAGGTGGGATTACAGGTGCGTGCCACCATGCCCTGCTAATTTTTGTATTTCTAGTAGTGATGAGGTTTCACCATCTTGGCCAGGCTGGTCTCAAACTCCTGACCTTTTGATCCACCCACCTCGGCCTCACAAAATGCTAGGATTACAAACGTGAGCCAGTGTGCCCAGTTTCTTATATGTCCCTTCACCATCCTCCACTGGCTCTCTATTTCTTATCTAGAACGCCTCCCTGTCCCTTAAAATGTGTGTTCCTAAGGCTTCCTATCTTTTCAGTCTGACCTTTAGAAGGGATTCCTCTCAGAACAGTCTGGGCCTGAGGGATACAGGGGAATTCCTAATAGTATTCATTTAGATTTAGTTCTCTCTATTTACTATAGCATGCTGTGCCTACTTCAGTACTTGGCAGTCTTCCCTACCAGGTTTGGCTCCACATTATCTAGGACATGTATTGGCAAACTTTTCCTCTAAAGGGTCAGTGGTCAATGTTTTTTAGACTTTTGGACCATACGGTGTCTGTCTGTCCTGTCAGCTAGTCAGTCCTGCCACTGAAACACAGAAGCATCCGTGGCAGTACATAACCACCTGAGTGTGATCATCTTCCCATAAAGCTTTGCTTACAAATGCACGTGGCAAGCTGGTTTTGGCCTCTGGGCTGTAGTCACCAACCTTTGACCTAGAAAGTATCTGTTCATAAACTGAGATGTTAAAGAAAATGCTATTGATGTAGTGATTTTGATTGTGTGAAGGTTGGATTCTAAGGGGTCTGTGAACCTTTCCACATGTGGGCAGAGAAGATTCACCCACTATTTTAAACATGCACCTGATGCACTTGGAAAAACCACAAAATGCTTGCTCTATCACCATCCCTGCTGTTTGCAGAAATTCTGTCTCAGCTCCTGATAGTATAGAAAGATGGGCGATGGGGGAGGGGACGTTGCCAGGAGGAAAATCTCATTGCCATGGAAACAGCTTTCTGCACTCCTGCATTGGTCTATGAACACCAGGTTGTTCAGAAACAACCAAGAAGCCTCTGTCTTACACTGTGAAGAGAAAACTGCCTTTGACAACATTCAGAAAAATGCATATGCCTTGGCCACAGGTCCCTGGGTTCCCGAATGATTTCTCGCACACCGGAACATCACTGTTTTCTGAACAGCCTTGGGGAATATTTTCTCTTTAACTGATTAAGCACAGGAAACAGTAGTGATTGAAGACTTAGACATTCTTTCATTCCTTTCAGACTGCAGATTAATCCTAGAAAAGCATGGCTAATCAGATTTACCATTTCTTCACACTTTATTACTTCAACAAATGGGACAGGGAAACCTTCCTAATATCCAAAGTATTCCAGAGTTTCATAAAACCATTTATAAGATTTATTATTATTTTTCCTCCCCAGAGTTTCTTGCTCAATTTCACACAGTAAACATCCCAATTGTGATCTTCTAATGGAAAATGGCTCTTCCTAATTTTTCCTCCCCATGTATGCTGTGTGACAAATTGCAGGTCAAATTTTTTGAGGTATAGCATGTAGTCATTACTTTCTATAATTAATTTAATTCTCAAACTATAAGCTTTTGCTTTCCTGCAAGGAGACACAGCTGGGGACTAAAAAGATTAGAAGCTAATGCTGGGTACTGGGAAATAGTGTCCAGAGTAATGGAAGCCCTCTTAGAGGGCTGCATAATGATGTTTCTGTCAATGATGGACTGCATCTGTGACCTGTAGTAAGATTGTACCCTAATTTACTATACCTTTTCTATATTCAGGTATGTTTAGAGGCATACATACTTACCATTGTGTTCCAATTGCCTACAGTATTCAGTACGGTAACATGCTATAAAGGTTTGTAGACTGGGTAAGAGCAATAGGCTATATCATCTAGCTTGGGTGTGTAGCAGGCTGAACCATCTAGGTTCATCGAGGTGGGTTTCTGAACCCACCATTGACACTTTTGGTATGGATTGGTTAAGACTGATTTACATACACTTGGGCTGTTTGAAGAAGGACTAAATATCTAAACTAAAAAACTAAGTACACTCTATGATGTTCATATCACAACCTAATCACCTAATAACCATTTCTTCATCTTTAAGTGATGTATGACTACACAAGGATGGTCATTTTTAGCTAGAAATAGTATCGGAATTAAATTCCACTTGGAAACGTCAATTATTAGAAGAGGGCTAACTGCTCAGAGAAATATCAAAAATGTGTGTGGCCTCTATTTGACAACACCACTGACTATACATGTATTTTGGATTATTTTTCCATCAGCATCAATGTTTTGATTTCTTTCTTTATGTCCTGCCTACATAGTTTTCAGATATGCCTTGCTAAGTTTAGGAGTCTAGAGGGGTCTTAGCAAGTATTGATCACATTGTGAGAAATCACAATACATTGCCTGACTTGAAGCCTGTGGACCCACGTGTAACTGAACGTATGTGCTGGTTCCTTTATACATCCCTCTTCCCATTGTAGTATTATCCTCAGAGTTTCAAAATGCTCTTCATATACCACTTTCGTGACTTCTGCTGTATCTGAATATCACTTGTTTTGTAGGTTGAATGGTACCCACCCAAAAGATATACTGAAGTCCTAATCCTCAGTATGTGTGAATGCAACCTTACTTGGAAATAGGGTCTTTATGAGTGTATTCACGTGAAGATGAGGCAGTAAAGGGTAAGCGTGAACTCTAGGCCAATGACTGTGTCCTTACAAGAAAATGGACATATGGACAAATATGGACACAGACATACAGAGAGGAGAATGTCATGTGAAAACTCAGACACACACGTGTGCGCACGCGCGCGCACACACACACACACACACACACACACACACACACACACACGACACGTGAAGATGGAGATAGAGACTGAAGTGATGCATCCATAGTCCAGGGAATGCAAAGGATTCTGGCACCACCAGAAACTAAGAAGAGGTAAAGAAAGACCCTCCTCCAGATCCTTCAGGAGGGGCATGGCTCTACCGACAACTCAGTTTCAGATTTCTGATCTCTAGACTGTGAAAGAATAAATTTCTGTTGTTTTAAGCCATCCAGTTTGTGGTGTTTTGCTATAGCATCCTAAGGAAAATTCTTCCTTTGTACATAAACACATTCATTTAAAAGTAAACTTTAGCTGGGTGCAGTGGCTCACGCCTGTAATCCCAGCACTTTGTGGGGCCGAGGTGGTGGATTACCTGAGGTCAGGAGTTCAGGACCAGCCTGGCCAACATGGTGAAAACCTGTCTCCACTAAAATATTAAAAAATTAGCTGGGTGTGGTGGAAGGCGCCTGTAATACCAGCTACTCAGGAGGCTGAGACAGAATTACTTGAACCTGGGAGGCAGAGGTTGCAGTGAGCTGAGATTGTGCCACTGCACTCCAACCTGGGCGTCAATAGTGACACTCGGTCTCAAAATAAATAAATAAATAAGTGTAAATATTATAGCAGTACTGTGCATGAGGAAGCAATATTTTCCACATGTGAAGTAACTATAAGATAAATATAAAACTATTTCTCTTCAACCTGCCTGTCAATGGACTACCTAATGGCCTGCATTCCCAGTCCTCTGCATAGCTTCTGGTTTAGCAGCCTGGCACGCTTTGTGTTGGTTTAACCCTCCCTGTCCCAGTCTTTGAGACAGAGAAGTTTGGGCTGAAAACTTTATTTCTACTTAGTTAGTGTATCAGAATGTTGAAACTGACAGGAACCCCAGTTTAGACTGTGTTCAACAAGAAGGAACTGTGTTATCTCAAGGAAGAAATCCAGAGATAATGTAGGCCTCAGGTACAGTATGATTATGGCTCTGGCTCCAATTTCTTGCTCTTTTCTTCACTCTTTCTTTGTGTGTTTGCAAGTAGGCTTCTCTCCGGGTTACAATCTCATTCCTAACTGAAGGCGTATATGGTGAAGTGAAGGTGGGATATATGAATAGGTAGGAGGGAGAAGAGCCTCTCCCACATCATGGGTTATAATGACCTTCTCTTCAGTAGACTGGGTCCACTTAGGACATGTGCTCATCCTCAAGCCAGCAACACTTGCCAGGAGAATGTTGTGGTCTGGGCTCCTGAAGCCACCACTGACAACCTTGGTATGGGTTGGTTAAGGCTGATTTACATATGCTTGGGCTGTTTGAGGAAGGACTAAACATCTAAACTAAATTGGGACTCTGTTAAAAAATGTCATGTGGGATTAGATGCCAAGTGGGCAAATAAAAAGCTCCCCATATCCCTTTGGCCTCATAACACCTAACCATACCCCACCTTTCCATGAATATGCCTTCAAAAGTGTGAATGTCTACACGAAATGCACTCACTCTTTCCCAAAGGGAGCAAACTCAAAGCCTCATCCAGATCCTGCATCTAGTTTTAAGTTCATTATCTCAAGCACTTCTACCTTTTGGTCTGGAAATCTCCAGTTAAAAGTTAAATCACTCACCACCCTCCCCAGTGTCATCTCACACAATAGCAGAAGTGAAAACCACAGTAAGTACTCATCTGGGAAGAGGGGAGAATGGAAGCAGCACCTAATCATCATTGGTTCAAAGCACGTGCCCCACCCTGATGGACAATGAGAGTTCATGGTTCGTGTTCTGGCAGCCGTTCTGAGTGTCTGTTTCCACACTACAGAAGGATCTCCCATCCATTGTTCTCTGCAAGCACATCTGAGATGGGCATTAAGGAGAGAGAATAAGGTTGTCCTTTCTGGGAGCTGCAAAGTTTTAGCATTTTTTTCTTTAGGTGCAATTTCAGACCTCTTGTGATTGCTTTATGAACTATACCATCACACGATGTTGTTGGCTGCTAAGGGGTCATTTTTAATACTGTGATGGCCTTAAAAATTTAATAGGCATTTTGTTTACTTAATACTGGTTAGTTCTGTTAGTAGAAAACACAACCAGAGAAGTTACTCAGACACAGTCTTTGTGTCTAGGATTTTTTCCCACCGGCTTTATTGAAGTATAATTTAAAATAAAGTTGTATATATTTATGTTGTTACAACGTGATGTTTTGATACATGCGTATATTGTGAAGTGATTATCACAATCAAGCTAATTAACACATCCATCACATCACATAGTTATTTTGTGTGTTTGTGGTGAGAACATTTAAGATCTATGCTCTTAGCAATTTTCTAGTATACAACTCATTATAAACTATAGTCACCACTGTTTGATAGATCTCCAGAACTTACTCCTCCTGTCTGCTGGAAACTTTGTACATTTTGATCAATATCTCTGCAAACTGCCCCCCTCCACCCCCTAGCCCCTGAGCACAACCATTCTAGTCTGTTTCTTTGAGTTCAGATTTTTTGATTCCACATGGAAATGAGTTTGTGCAGTACGATAGTTGGCATGCTGTCACCTCCAAATCTCATGTTGAAATTTAACCCCCAATGCTGGAGATGGGGCCTAACAAGAATGTTTGTGTTATAGCGGAGGATCCCTGATGAATAGATTAATGCCCTTCTGGGGGGCAGGTAATAAGTTCTTTTTCTCTTAGTTCCTGAGAAAGCTGATTGTTAGAAAGAGCCTGGCCTCTCCCTGCCCCTTCTTCCTTCCTCTCTCACCATGCGATCTCCTCACGCGCCAGCTCCCCTTCACCTTCTGCAATGAGTGGAAGCAGATGCTGGCACCATGCTCCTTGTACAGCCTGTAGAGCTGTGAGCTAAACAAACCTATTTACTTCATCAATTACCCAGCCTCAGGCATTTCCTAATAGCAATACAAACAGACTAAGACATGCAACATTCATCTTTCTATGCTTGGCTTATTTAATTTAGTTTCATGTTCTCCAGCTTCGTCCACATTGTTGCAAATATCAAGATTTTCCTTTATAAGGATGAATAGTATTGTATTGTACCTATGTCTATATGTGTATGTGTACTATGTGTGTGTGTATATCTATATCTACCTATCACCTTTTCTTCATCCGTCTGTTGATGGACACAAGTTGATTCCTTATCTTGGCTATTGTGGATAGCACTTCAATAAATATGGAAGTACAGGTATCTCTTCAACACACTGATCTCATTTCCTTTGCACATATATCCAGAAGTGGGATTGTAGGATCATACGATGGTTCTACTTTTAACTTTTTGTGGAAACTCCATGGTGTTTCCCATAATACCTGTGCTAACTTTCATTCTTATCAACAGTGTGCAAGCGTTCTCTTCTCTTTATATCCTCACCAACACTTGTTATTTATTTATTTATTTTTTGATAATAGTCATCTAGTGGGTATGAGGTGATATGTCAGTGTGGTTTCAATTTGCATTTCCCTGATGATGAGTAGATTGATCATTTCTTCATATACTTGTTAGCCATTTGTATATCTTCCTTTGAGAAACTTCTACTCAGGTCCTTGGTCCTTTGCCCATTTTTTGGGGACCAGATTATTTGCTTCCTTGCTACTGAGGTGCTTTCTTTCTTTCTTTTTTTTTTTTTAACTTTCTTATATACTTTGGCTATGAACTTCTTATCAAATGTGTAGTTTACAAATAATTTCTCCCATTACTTAGGCTATGTCTTCTCTGCTCTCTGTTGATTGTTTCCTTTGCTGTGCACAAGTATTTTCATTTCATGCATGTTTTGGATTATCTGTCTGCTTGCTATCTGCCTCTGTACCTTGCCCTATAGCTCTAGCCTCAAGTGTAAAGGCTGCTGCTTGATGAAATGTCAAACAATAATCCAATCTGTAACTCCAGGCTGCATCTATTCCAGCTGCTGCTTCACAATGAACATATTTAACTCTTAGACCTGTACAGAAGGCTAAATGGTGGTGTACGAGAAGGGCCTGAGTGATCATGCCTGTCTTTTACTCCAACCCTTCCTCCTGACAAGTCTCTTTTATCTCTGCTAAAAAACTTTAGTTTGTAGTAGAGAATTTTAATTTTACAATATTGAAAGGTAGAAAATTATCAGACTCCCAGTCATTTTGGCTTGCAGGCCACCGGCAGAAAGAACTTTTTTTTGAACAGTATGACATATACCTATTCATATTATTTATTTGTTATACTTTAAATTTTGGGATACATGTGTGGAACGTCCAGGTTTGTTACATAGGTATACACGTGCCATGGTGGTTTGCTGACCCATCAACCCATCATCTACATTAGGTGTTTCTCTTAAAGCTATCCAACCTATNAACAAAAAAAAAAAAAAGAAAAGAAAATTTCAGGCCAATATCCCTGATAAATATCAATACGAAAATCCTGAAAAAAAATACTGGCAAACTGAATCCAGGAGCACATAAAAACCTTATCTACCACGATCATGTCGGCTTCATCCCTTGGATGTAAGGCTGGTTCAACATATGCTATCAATAAACATAACCCATCACATAAACAGAACCAAAGTAAAAAACCACATGATTATCTCAAGAGATGCAGAAAAGGCCTTCGATAAAATTCAACATCCCTTCATGCTAAAAACTCAACAAACATATCTCAAAATAATAAGAACTATTTATAACAAACCCACAGCCAATATCATACTGAATGGGTAAAAGCTGGAAGCATTCCCTTTGAAAACTCGCACAAGACAAGGATGCCCTCTCTCACCACTCCTATTTAAAATAGTATTGGAAGTGTCTTCTGGCTTGTAGCGTTCTGCAGAGAAATCTGCTGTTAGTCTGATAGGCTTCCCTTTGTAAGTAACGTGATCTTTCTCTCTGGCTGCCCTTAATGTTTTTTCCTTCATTTCAACCTTGGTTAATCTGATGACTATGTGTCTTGGGGTTGCTCTTCTTGAGGAGTATCTATGTCGTGTTCTCTGTATTTCCTGAATTTGCATGTTGGCCTGTCTTGCTAGGTTGGGGAAGTTCTCCTGGATAATATCCTGAAGTGCGTTTTCAAACTTGATTCATTATCTTTGCCACTTTCAGTTACACCAATCAAATGTAGGTTTGGTCTTTTCACATAGTTCCATATTTCTTGGAGGCTTTGTTCGTTCCCTTTCATTCTTTTTTTCTCTGATATTGTCTTCATGCTTTATTTCATTAAGTTGATCTTCAATCTCTGATATCCTTTCTTCCACTTGATTGATTTGGCTATTGATACTTGTGTATGCTTCATGAAGTTCTCATGCTGTGTTTTTCAGCTCCATCAGCTCATTTTGTTCTTCTCTAAACTGGTTATTCTAGGCAGTAGTTCCTGTAATCTTTTATCAAGGTTCTTAGCTTCCCTGCAATGGGTTAGAACATGCTCCTTTTAGCTCAGAGGAGTTTGTTATTACCCACCTTCTGAAGCCTACTTCTGTCAATTCGTCAAATTCATTCCCTATCCAGTTTTATTTCCTTCCTGGCAAGGAGTTGTGATCCTTTAGAGGAGAAGAGGCAATTACTGTTTTTGGAATTTTTCAGCCCGTTTGTGCTACTTTTTTCTCATCTTCATGGATTTATCTATGTTTGGTCTTTGTTGGTGGTGACTTTTGGATGGAGTTTTTGCGTGGTCATCTTTTTTGTTGATGTTGATGCTACTGCTTTCTGTTTGTCAGTTTTCTTCTAACAGTCAGGCCCCTAGGCTGCAAGTCTGCTGGAGTTTGTTGGGGGTCCACTCCAGACCCTGTTTGCCTGGGTGTCACCAGTGGAGGCAGCAGAACAGCAAAGATTGTTGCCTGCTCCTTCCTCTGGAAGCTTCATCCCGGAGGGGCACCTGCCAGATACCAGTTGGAGGTCTGCTATATGAGGTTTCTGTCGACCCCTGCTGGGAGGTATCTGTCAGGAGGCACAGGGGTCAGGGACCCACTTGAGGAGGAGCCTGTCCCTTAGCAGAGATCCAGCGCTGTGCTGGGAGATCTGGGGCTCTCTTCAGGGCCAGCAGGCAGGAACGTTGAAGTCCACTGAAGCTGTGCCAACAGCAGCCCCTTCCCCCAGATGCTCTGTCCCAAGGAGATGGGGGTTTTATCTATAAGCCCCTGACTGGGACTGCTGCCTTTCTTTCAGAGATGCTCTGTCCAGAGAGGAGGAATCTAGAGAGGCAGTCTGGCTACAGCAGCTTTGTGGATCTGCAGTGGATTCTGCCTAGTCCAAACTTCCCTGCAGCTTTGTTCACACTGTGAGGAGAAAATCGCCTGCTCAAGCCTCACTAATGGTGGATGCTTCTCTCCCCCAACCAAGTTCAAGCATCCCAGGTCAACTTCAGACTGCTGTGCTGGCAGTGAGAATTTCAAGCCAGTGGTTCTTAGTTTGCTGGACTCTGTGGAGATGGGATTTGCTGAGCTAGACGACTTGGGTCCCTGGCTTCAGCCCCCTTTCCAGGGGAATAAATGGTTCTGTCTCACTGGCATTCCAAGCACCACTGTGGTACAAAACAAACAAATAAAAAACAAACAAAAAACTCCTCCAGTTAGCTTGGTGTCTGCCCAAATGGCTGCCCAGTTTTGTGCTTAAAACCCAGGGCCCTGGTGGTGTAGGCACACAAGGGACTCTCCTGGTCTGTGGGTTATGAAGACCATGGGAAAAGCATAGTATCTGGATAGCTCTGTCCCTCATGGCAGAGTCCTTCACGGCTTCCCTTGGCTAGGGGAGGGAGTTCCCGACCCCTTGCACTTCCCAGGTGAGGTGATGCCCCACCCTGTTTCAGCTCACCCTTTGTGTGCTGCACCCACTGTCTACTCAGTCCCAGTAAGATGAACTTGGTGCCTCAGTTGGAAATGCAGAAATCACCCCCCTTCTGCATTGGTCTCTCTGGGAGCTGCAGACTGGAGCTGTTCCTATTCGGCCATCTTGCCTAGGAATCCCATATATTTTTAAAAGTTTCAGATTTGGGGGTTCATGTGCAAGTGTGTTACATGGATATATTGTGCAATGCTGAGGTTTGGGCTTCTACTGAACCCATAACCCGAATAGTAAACATCGTACTCAGCAGGTCGTCTTTCCACCCTTTATCCTTCCCTCCTCATTTTCAGACTTCCCAGTGTTTTTTTGTTTCCATCAGAAAGAACTTTTAATATTAAAGCCATATTTCCTTTTTTTTGTCTCTTTTAAAAATAGCTACTTTCAGCTTTTTTCATTTTATAACCGCATAATAAGCCTTACAATTTCACAGTTCAGAATAAGTTTGCAAACACAATGCCAGGGGGTGCCGTTCATGTTGTGCATAATCACATCCTCATGGCCATGCACTGTGTCCTGCAAGGAATTGTGGAGTTCTTACTGTCTTACTTCACTTCTTTCAGTCAATGCTCCATTTGGAGGTCAACTGCCTCCAGCACCCCGCTGCCTATTGCCAATTTCTATGTCAGTCTCGGTGGCAATCAGCAGAAATGGATTCTGCTTAAGCTAAGCAGAATTGCAATTTATTGAAAGGGTACTGTGTGGCTCACATAATTGCTGAGAAGGCTGGAGTACAAGGTTTGACAAACAGCCAAGGAAAAAGAGGCTACACGTCTAGAGCTATAGCAAATTCTTGCCACTGCCACATGAGTAAGATCCACTAAAGCTACTGCTACTGACCACTGTGAGCCACACTTGTAGCAGCAGCATTGCTGCACCTGGAAAGTGGATGTGGATGCTTTTTCTGCATCCCTCAGCATCATTTCTTGTCCCTCTTTCACTAGATCACAATCTTTAATGCAAAAATATCAGACAGGTGCTTCTGACTGGCTGAATTTAGTTTATGTGCTTAAGCTTTGCTTTCAGGGGAAACAGTGAAAGGAGCTTTTTAAGTGTTTTCAGTTTCTATGAGAAGAGGTTGGCTCTGCATTCTCCAGAAATTTTAAGGTGCAGAATTCCCTATACATGGGAAGGTGATGGGATACTGGGTCAATAAAAAGACATGACATGTCCATTTCAGCTGAGTATGCAACTGTTGGTTGCATTTGCTCTGAATTCACAAACTAAGGTTGTATTTATAGCATTTTTCAAAGTTCTACATGTGTCTTCGTAATAACAACTATCGTTGACTAAATGGACACAAAGTGTGTCCGTTAAGTGATACTGATAGGTAATCTCCAATTATGATCCTAATATTATTGATGATGATCGCAATAACTATAGCAAACTAAGATTACTGAGTGTATACTACAGACAGGCTCTATGCTCAGAGCATTATCTGCACAGCCTCATTCAGTCATTCTGAGTTTATTCTTCCTGTTTTTTCATGAGGAAGTTGAAGCCTGAGAGCTTGTGTAACTTGCCCAAGATTAAACAGGTAGAAAAAGTTAGAGATAAGACTGGAATCTAAATGACTCCATTGCCTGGACAATTACTCCTGTATCGCACTTCCAGAGTACCTTCTTAAGGGCTGCACTAAAGACAAGTGTTGACCTTGAGTTTGGCCCCAATTTGTAATTCCAGTTTGCTTTGACTTTGGCCTTTGGAAGGCCAAGTAGTTAAACGCTGTCTGTAGCATCGTTTGTGGCATCCTTGAACTCTCCATTAACAAATTGTCGTCACATAGTTTTCATTGTCTCTAATCAATATAATCAACATTAGTAGTGTGAACAAAACTTGTTATTTGGATTTATTGTCTGTGTCTGAATAGACACATTCAAGCATAACAACCATTTCAAATGTAACGTGAACATTTCCTTATCAGTTAAATGTTTAAATTCTCTCAGTTGAGGTATTTATTATTGCAAGACTAAAATGCTTCAAATTAATGGGGATTGTTAGAGCTGTTAACTTTATATAGTAAAACAGCTGTTATGAGCTTTAAAATGGTCAAATAAAGACCTAGATTGGTAGTTACCATGAATTAGTAGATTCATGAGTTAGATAGCTTTACAAATGCTTATAATTTTTTTTTTTTTTTTGAGGTGGAGTTTCACCCTGTCTCCCAGGCTGGAGTGTAATGGTGTGATCTCAGCTCACTGCAACCTCCACCTCCTGGGTTCAAGAGATTTCTCTGCCTCAGCCTCCTGAGTAGCTGGGATTATAGGTGTGCACCACCATGCCTAGCTAATTTTTGTATTTTTAGTAGAGACGAGGTATAAAATTTTAAATAATAATACAAGAAGAAATAAAATTAAATTATACCATAATTCTCGTCATTGATTTGTTTGGTGTGCAGTCATTTATATTTTTAAAATATAATCTTTAGAAACTATGTTAATTTTCATTCATTTAATTTTATTTAGATCTTGAGTCTTTTAAGATCAAAAATCCTCTTTGGATTTTTTTTTTTTTAATTTTGAAGGAAGAATTTTACAAAGTAAAATGTCACCTCAAAATTTTATGAGAAGGAAAAACTAAATAATTATGTACAATAATATCCAGGATGAATTGTCCTTGATACAGATAGAATAAAGAATTTAAAAGGATATCAAGAAAAGAAAAAGAGATTGGGGAAAAATAAGATACCTCAAATGTATAACATTCTCACTAATCAAAGCTTAAAACAATAGACTTTACCAAAAAATACTTTAAGATTTTTAGAAATGATTTTCATTCTATAGAGGCTAGAAATTGAAACAAAACATGGCGAATTGATTCTTTTAGAGTCTAGACTGCCCATCACTTTTAGTAATTGAAGGTTTTTTAGGTTTTCCAAATCTATAAAATCAAATGTATGAAGTTCCTTGTAAAAAACATGTTTCTAAATTTTTTTTTTCAATTATACTCTGCTGTGCATAAAAAGGTTAAAATGTTATTAGATGAACAATTTGAAAGTGACTATTCACTATAGTACTGGAATGTGTAGCGCAGACAGCTGATAAATGACAGTAGTGTGAAATTGTGTTCCAGCTCTTTAAAAATTTGACCGCTAAAAATGTTAGCAATAAAATTGACATTTTTTGGCTATTTTTAAAAAATATTTATTCTTGTATTTTAAGTTTTTTTCCTTTGAGAGCTGTATTTCACTTGGTCATTCATAATTTCTGGGCAAATATTGTTATTAGCACTTGAGCATTCATTCAAAATGTGGATGGTGTTTGCACTACTAATGATTCCTGCCAATCCAGAAGGCCAGACATGCATTTCTTAAAACTCAGAAATAAGAAAGTGCTTTCCAGGCATGGAAGGAAGCGCTGAAGCTCAGCCAACACCAACACTAGCCTACCTCTCTTTCTCAGGAATGATTTTCCTCATTTCCAATGTACTGGAGAGCCACTGGTAACTTTTGCTTCCTTGTTCAACCGAGAGTGCTACTTATTAATTTGATGAGTTTTGAAGAGCTTTTGAAGGCTGTCTGAAACAGATCTTATGCTATAAAAATTGGGGTGCCTTCTGGGGGAAGTATCGCTGCGTCATTAAACTTGGCCACTTGGTGGCACCAAAAAGTAAGAGCAGCACTGTACGGAGGTAACCAGTGTCTACTGCGTTATAAAGAAAGGGTCGAAAATAAACAATCACTTCTTGAAAAAAAAAATAATAATAATGCTCTGAATTAACGTATTTTCTTCCTTTGTAATTATTAGGGGTGGCAAGTGGTGGAAGAAGGAGGATTGTACCAGAGAGAAAGTTCCTTAAATTCCTTTAACCTTGGCATTCTATGACTTGGCATTCTATGACTCTCATGTACCATGAGTTTCCAATATGTTCTTTGTTAATAAGACTGAAAATGATAGTAACAGGCAACACTTACTATGTGCTTATTATATGGCAGGACATTGCACTATGTGTGCCATAGAGATTAGCATGAGTTTTTGTTCCCTATTTTACATGAGACTTGTATAAATCCTCACAACACTGTAAGAGTTATTATTATTTTACATGTAAGGAAACTATATAGAGTCTGAAGGACTTGTATATAGCCAGTAAGCAGTGCAGCTGGGATTTGAACCCCACAGTCGGTCTTCAGAGTGAGGGACTTCATTGTAACACTGTATTTCTGAATGACTCTTCTTATTTATAAGGGGGAGGTTTACTTCCATTTTTCCGGCCCGTAAGAAAGGAGAGACTGCTAAGGAAAAGCCTCCAACCCATGCATATCCCACACAGATATGTAATTCATTTAAGAAAACAATGCCTATTACTACAGTGTTCCCATTGGGGAAATAAAAATGATGTTCACTTATTGTACTTATTTCCAAATTTTAAGTTGAAACCCTGTCTTTAACAACTCAGAGGCACAAGAGTTTTGGTCAGGGACTCCTTTGGAGTTCAACAGTGGCAGTAAAATTTTTTGTGAGCCCAAGGTCCCTGGAAAGCATAGTTACAGACCTGCAGTTTTTTAAATAATGGAATGACATGATTTAATATGGGGATGAAGAGGGGAAAAGAACAACGAGAATTAGAAAGCTCTGGAAATCACAAGAGAGGTAATAAGGGCTCAGACTGAAATGGCAACTGTGATAGTAGAGAGCGAAGATGAGACACAGCACAAAAGAATAAAGAGATCTGATGTATGACTTGGACACACGAGCCAAGGAAGAAATTTGATATTTCCTTACTAGAGATGGCTGAGGATGGTATTCTGAGTGATTCTGTGTTCCCTGTACAAATGGCTGAAATGAATAATTTTGGATAATAAGTAGAACGTATCATTAGTGGCATATGTCCTTTGGAGGCAAAACAAAAAAATAAAGCCAAAAAAAATCCCAACTGTCCACAGTATACTCTCCTAAAAAAATGATCAAGTGCTAGCCATTAAAAATACAGTTGTTCAATGCCCTTTTAAAGTTTTTTTTTGTTATTGTTGTAATTTCTTGGCTATATGGGGTATTTTTGTGGAAGCTGTTGGGGGTTATCTTAGAGGTGCCAACCACAAGTCATTCCTGCCTTTTTAGCTAGTTAACCAGTTTGCACAATCATCAATCAAACACACATGGGAAGCCCTGTGAGCGATCCAAATCAAGTCAGGAAGCCCATTGCTAAAGTTGCTTAAAGAACAAAGTCAATGTTCTATTTTTAGGAGAACAGCTTCGCAGGTTATTTTCTCTTTCTCTTTCCTCCTGACACGCAAATTCTGCTGTTTTGCTAAATAAGTGCCTATGCTGGAAAACTGATGCTGTGGTGGAGTAAATAGCAGGAGAAAAATAGAAGGTTGGCAGGTTTGTTGGAAGACTAAAAATAAGTTGACATTGAAGCTATGTGGCTCTGCAATTTGGTTTCTTGCTGGGATGCTGTGACCAGAGATTTGTGGGCATTAAGGTAGTAACTACTGGCCAAGATTTGGGGTTTGGGATTATCTGTAAATTTCAGTGATCTATTACACTTCTTCCCTGTCCTCCATTGCCAAAAATAATGGAAATTTGGCCATATAAACAGAACAGATGAAAGCCCCAATACCACAGTACCTCTTGCAATCAGTTTTCGCACTTTTCTAAGGTTCTCTGCATTAACTGAAGCTTCTGCCCAGTTTGAACAGAAGATTATTGAACTGGAAGCTTATTGCTGTTTGTGGCATTTTTGCATCTCTGAGAGGCATGCAGGCAAGTGATGGAAGGGAGTCATAGACCACTCCGCTAGGGGCACTATCTGTCTGCAGGGAGAGAGGAGAGATCAGCAGGCAGGACCTTCCTTTCCAAGGAGGGCTTTTAGTTCTGGTCTGGAATGGGTGGTAGGTAGGGAGTCAGGGTGTGATACAAGCCTGGCCTCTAATCAGAGGACTTGTATGGAATCTGTTGCTTAAGATTTATTGACAGTCATAGACACTAACTAGATTAATGTGATTATTGAGCATAGGTAACATTTCATCACATTGTCAAGAGATAATCACTTTATCAATGGTTGTAACTTGGTGGCTTTGTTTTGTTTGTATTGGAGGTTGAACAAAGATAGATATTAATACCTGTGGCATCCCTTACTCCTAATCATTTTCCCAGGTGTACCAAAATGAGAGGTACATTTATTAGACGTTATTCAAATGCACTGTTTGGTATCATTTATTATTTATTTCATTCAACAAATATTTATTGAGGTCTACTATGCTTGGGGCTCATTGCTAGGTAGGGACTGACAACTAGACAGAGTTTCTGACCTCAGAAACCTTTTAAAACCTTTTGGGAAGGGTTTGGTTATATATACATGTTTTATTAGTCCATTTTCACAGTGCTACAAAGAACAGCCTGAAATTGGGAAATTTATAAAGGAAAGAGGTTTAATTAACTCACAGTTCTGCAATGGCTGGGGAGACCTCAGGAAATTTACAATCATGGCAAAAGGGGAGGGGAAGAAAGGCACATCTTACATGGCAGCATAAGAGAGACAAAGTGAACAAAGGGTAAGTGCCACACTTTAAAACCATCAGCTCACATGAGAACTCACTATCATGAGAAGAGGATGGGCGAGACCACCTCCACAGTCCTATCACCTCCTACCACGTCCTCCCTCAACATGCGGGGATTACAAATTGAGACAAGATGTGTGTGGGGACACAGAGCCAAACCATATTACATGTAATGGAAACAAGCCACGGAGATGCTCTATTTCACTGTTCTCCCAGATATTTGAGAATTTTCATTTTTTAGAGGTTTCTTTATGCTTCTTAACTTATTTTGTCCTTCCTGCTGCTGCTTCTCCATGTTTCTCCTTGGCTGGGTCTGCTTTTCTCTTTTCCTAATTGATTGAGTCATAGTTGAGCGGCTCCTTGCTCTGCAAAGTTCTGTCATTGTAATGAGATATGCACAATATATAGATGCTCTAACTTCAATACTGAAAAGCTACAGGAAGACACAGTTCTAAACTGAAGTATTTTAAATGTAGTGCAAGAGTTTGCCCTTCAAAGAAATTGTCTTTGCAATGAATCTTTTGATAAACAGCATCTTTTGTTATATAAATAATGATTTCTTATTTCATCAGTTGGAGAGATCTAATTTTAAGGCAGGATGAACCTGCATTATATTAGAATAAGATTACAAAACTCATCGCTCCAAAAAAAATTTTGTTGTAATAAAAATCATTTGCAAAACAAAATTGTCATGTGATTTTAAGGTTAAACGATGAGTGTGGAAAATAGGTGGTGAACAATCGAATAAAATTATGTGCTATTTTAAAGCCCCAGAAAAAATTTTTGTGTTTAATCTTTTGGAAAAATTACTCCAGAAAGCAATGATGAAATATGAATGTGAATTTGGTACTTGAAAATGAGAGTGAACTCTAATAATACATATTTCTAGTGAATCAATATCTGTCTTTCTAATATGGTTGTTATAGTCATCAGTTTTGCTGGTGGTGAATATAATTACTGGGAAAGTGTTAGAGAAGTAGGGAGTGCAAAGGCCTGGAGCTAGTCAGAGGCAAGCAGTTACGTTTCTTATTAGAATTCTTAGAATTTGGAGTTCCCCAACTGCTATCATTTTGTGTGTGGCTCTTCTTTAAAATTATTCTAAGTGTCATCTTTCCTTTGTATGTCTGAGAAAAGCAAAGTCTAGAAAAGTTTCAAAATATTCTCCTCTAAGTCATTTGAAAGAATGTACATTAATGAAGGATTGAATTATCTGTTTTTCTGTTTCAAATCTTTTCCTTAGCAAAGAACCACAGTAGTATTTAAGAGCTAATCAGCATTAGTCTATCTGTGTGATAATACATATGTGGACTAGGGTAGGTTTATTTTTGCCCAATTATGAAAAAAGACCTTAGTTGAAGATGTAAATAGAGGTAACAAGTTAAAAAGCTATTTAGGGTAGCTAAAAGTGCCTTATTTAACATCTGCTTATTATTTAAACTATGCTAATCAGAGGTAATTCATAGATAATTAATACAGGTTAGTTCTCTACCTGACAATACTAATGATTTTTTTCCCCTTTAATTGGAGGAAGTTTAGAAAAATCACCAGACATGCCATCCAGAGATAACTGTTATTTGTGTGTTGGCATATTTGCCTTCAACATGTTTTTTTCAGTTATTTTTCTATTATTATTTTATGCATAAGGTAAATACATAGATGCAGAAGGACTTGCACTTAGCCAGTAAGCAGTACAGCAGTACCACAATAAGTCTTCAGAGCCTGAGACTTCATTACAACACTATTTCTTGATGACTCTTCTTATTTATAAGGGGAAGCTTTACTTCCATTCTTCTGGCTCTTATGAAAGGAGAGACTGTTAAGGAAAAGCCTCCAACACACGTATATCCCACATAGATAGATAATCCATTTAAGAAATAATGCTTATTACTACATTGTTACCATTGGGGAAATAAAAAATGACGTTCACTTACTGTACTTATTTCCATATCCTTGATGTGCTATTGGATTTGGTTTGCTAGTATTATGTTGAAGATTTTTGCATCTATGTTAATCAGGGATATTGGCCTGTAGTTCTCTATTATGTTGTCTATTTGCCAGGTTTTGGTATCAGGATGATGCTGGCCTCATAGAATGAGTCAGAAAGGAGTTCTTCATCTTTGATTTTTTGGAATAGTTTCAGTAGAATTGATGCTAGCTCTTTTTCATACATCTGGTAGGATTTGGCTGTGAATCCATGTGGTCCAGGGCTTTTTTGGTTGGTAGTTTTTTTGGTTACTAATTCAGTATCAGAACGTGATATTTGTCTCCTCAGGGTTTCAATTTCTTTCTTATTCATCCTTGGGAGATTATATGTTTCCAGGAATTTATTCATTTCCTCTCAATATTCTAGTTTCTGTGTATGAAGTATTCAGAATAGTCTCTGAAAATCCTTTGTATTTCTATGGGTTCAGTTGTAATAACTTTGTGTTTCTGATTGTGCTTATATGGATCTTCTCTCTTTTTTCTTTGTTAATGTAGCTAGTGGTCTATGGATCTTTACCCTTTCAAAGAACCCACTTTTGGTTTCATTGCTTCTTTGTATGGATTTTTGGGTCTTAATTTTGTTCAGTTCTGCTTTGATTTTAGTATTTCTTTGCTACTGCTAGTTTTGGGGTTAGTTCTTGTTTTTCTAGTTCCTCTAAGTGTGATGTGAGATTATTAACTTGAGATCTTTATAACTTTTTAAGATAGGCACTTAGTTCTATAAGCTTTCTTCTTAACACTGCATCTGTTGCATCCCAGAGATTTTGGTATGTTTTTTCTAAGTTTACATTTATTTAAAATACTTTTAAAATTTCATTGTTTCTCCAAAAGTCATTTAACAGCAAGTCGTTTAATTTTCATGGAGTTGTGTGGTTTTGAGAGATCTTCTTGTATTCATTTCTATTTTTATTCTATTGCAGTTCAAGACTATGGTTGGTATTATGTCAATATTTTTGAATGTATTGAGACTTGCCTTATGACCAAGCATGTGGTTGATCTTGGAGCATGTCTCATGTGCAGAGGAAAAGAATGAATATTCTGTGGCTGATGGGTAGAGTATTCTGTAGGTGTCTTTAGGTCCAACTGATTAGCTGACAAATTTAAATCCAAGATTTTTCTGGTTTTCCACCTCAGTGATCTTATTCAATGCTGTCAGTGGGATGTTGAAGTCTCCCACTGTTACTGTGTGGCTAAGTCTTTTTGTAGGTCAAAAAGTACTTGTTGTATGAATCTGGGTGTCCCAGTGTTGACTGCATATATATTTAGTTAAGAATTCTTAGTGAATTGTATGGTTTATCATTATGTAATGCCATTTTTACTGTTGTTGGTTTAAGAACTGTTTTACCTGACATAATAATAGTGATTTCTGCTTTTTGTTTGTTTGTTTTTCACTTGTGTGGTAAATCTTTCTCCAATCCTTTACTTTGGGTCTATGGGTGTTGTTACATGTGAGATGGGTCTTGTCAGGACAGCAAATGAATGAGTCTTGTTTTTGTACTCAATTTGATTTTGTTTGTAAAGTCTTAGAATGTATGAAAATGTTAATTTCCATGCAGTCAAATGTAAATGGTTTTTAAATTTGTGTTCTTTTATCTTTCAGAAATTCTCCATAAAAATATCCAGTATCTCTGTCTGTCTCATGTAGTGGGGCTCGACTCACTTTTATCAGCCAGCTGGACTGTTTGCTGGCATTCTCCTCCCTGGGATCTGGGATATCCTCCCTGGGATCTTCCCTTGTTTATTTTTTTTAATGTTCTTTTTTAATTGTAGATGTAGACTTTGCCAAAATTTTACAACACTCATGTCCAGTAAACCATTTGCTTTTGTTGATAAAGTCTTAGGATATATGGAAATGTTAATTTTCACACAGTCAGATATAAATGGTTTTTAAATTGATGGTCTTTTGTTTTAAGAAATTCTACATTAAAATATCCAAAAACAATTCATATGTATTTTTTTACTCCTTATAATTATTAAAATATTTAACATTTTAATATATCCTTTTTCTTAATTCTGTCGTCACTGATACTAGTTCTGTAGAATGATAATAGATAAGAAGCAGAAAATTTTCTATGATCACAAAGAAATACAAAGCTACACGTTAGCCTCATTTTTGAAAAAAACTTTAGGACTTCTCAGAGCATTTAGTTTGCTAATGTACATTATTTACTTTATGTGAGGAAAGCAGAGGAAAGAACGCAACTAGAGTTGTTTAATGAACACATTCTTTTTAGTTTCCTGAGCACATATTAAGATGTGATTCCTTGGAGCTTGCTTTGGGAAACATGCTTTGATACATCTAACATGTTATAGTTAGAGGACAAGGTGAGCCTCTAACTTAATTTTTCCCCCTAGTTCATTCATCAATTGTTTGGGCATCAGAGCATCACTTGTTCAGTAATTATTGATTTCCTTATTGGTTTGTGAATTTGAACTTTTTTCTTTTTTTAGCCTAAGTCAAGAGTGATGGAACAGGATAAATAGAAGACAAGGTAGAGAGGCAGCAGACTTGCATCCCAGTGAAGGCAATTATATTTCCAAGTATTATGCTAATAACACAAACTGTGTTCAACAGTCAAGCAGTAAAACAGCAGACGGCCTTTAATTAAAGCTTCACATCACTCTTTTCAATGGCCTTCTCTTCACATGAACAGCTGCTTCACAGCACTCACAGAAGAAAAATGTTTCCATTTGAAACTTTCTTAAACAAAATGTAAAATTTCAACCAATGGCAGTTCTAAAAATTTTGGCTCTTCTACGTGATTCATATGTCCTGTATGACATACATTTTGTTTATTTTGGAAGCTCTCGAGTATGTTATTTGTGTCTATGTCTGATTGAGTGTCTTATATCTCTAAGACTTAAAACTATCATTCTCTGTAAAGTTCTTAGATTAGAAGTAAAATATAAATATTAGTTTAAACATAAAGATCATCACTTTAGAATGAATGACCTGATGAAGGAAAAGGACATTACATGATGACTACACAATCAGGGGGTTTGATAGTTTGCTTGCTATCAATTATTTTGTTCAGCCAACATCTGTCTGAAGTAGCCACCTGTTTAAACAGCCTAGTCATCAAGAATCTTTAATTGAATTTTCTAAACATTTCAGAAGGACACACCAGTTATATAGAGGAAATCTTTTGTATAAATTGTGAGACATTTTACCTGTTAATGGATTCTCAGGACTTTTATCTTCACTTGTCTGAAACAAACAATGAGAGGTAGTAGGGTAAGTCACTGAATCCTTGCTACTCATCAAATGAAGTCGCTTTTCACTTTTCACTTATGTTCCCATGTAGCACATAATCCCTCGTTAGGATACAGAACTCACAGTGGTGTTGTGCTGGTAAATATGCTAGAGCAATTTATAACCTCTATACGTCCTCTACATATCAATAGCAAGAAAGTAAATAAGTGTACTTAAATATGGGCAAAGAATCTGAATAGACAATTTTCAAAAGAACACATACAAATGGCCAACAGGTATCTGAAAATACTTTCAACATCACAATCATCAGGAAAATGCAAATTAAAGCTGTAATGAGATAATCACCTCACACCTATTAGGGTGGCTATTAACAAAAAGGCAGAATCCTTGAGTACTGTTGGTGGAAATGTGAATTACTATAGTCATTCTGGAAAACAGTATGGAGTTTCTTCGAAATATGAAAAATGGAACTACCATGTGATCCAGCAATCCAACTGCTAGGTATACACTCAAAGGAATTGAACTCTGCATGTTGAAGTGGTATCTTCACTCCCAAATTCATTACAGTATTATTCACAATAGCCAGTATGTTGGAATCACCCTGGTGTTCATCAATGGGTGAATGAATAAATAAAATGTAGTAATATACACAATGGAATAATATAGCCTTTAAAGAGAAGGAAATTCTATCATTTGTAACAACATGGATAAACCTAGAAGATATTATTCTAAGTAAAATAAGCCAAGCACAGAACAACACATATGTTATGATCTCACTTACAAATGCAATCTAAAAAAGGTCAAATTTATAGAAGTAGAGAGTGGAATGGTGGGTACCAGAGGCTGGGGGTTGGGGAATCAGGAGGTGCTGCTCAAAGTATACAAAATTTTAGTTAGGATGAATACATTTTTGAGATCTATTGCACAGAATAGTGACTGTAACTAATAATAATGTTATTTCAACACTGCTAAAAGAGTGAAAGTTAAATGTTCTTACCACAAAAATGATGTGTGTCAAGTAATGAATTTGTCAGTTAGCTTGATTTAGCCATTCCACATGAATACATATATCAAAAAGTCACATGTTTCACAAATATATAGAATTATTATTAGTCATTTTAAACAAAGACTTATAACTGGACCAGATAAAAAAGTTTAGTGTGACATACAACGTGAAAAGCCCAAGAGGTGAGGATAAATGAGACATCAAAGCCAGTTTAGGAAATGCTTTCATTGTGCACTAAGATGAGGAATAATAGTAACTTATAGCATAATGATTAGACCATGAGCTTAAGAGCCAATTCTGCACCTCAGTGGCTGCGTGACCTTGGGAAAATTACCTAACCTCTCTGTGTCTTTGTAAAATTGAAGTAATAGAATTTATCATATTTATGCTATATATGTATATATATTTATACATACTATATTATACTATGTGTATATATTTATATATATACACACACATATACTCACTTAACAATTGTGCCTCAAATTAAATAGATAAGATCTATTTATACGTACTATATTATATATTTATATTATATATGTGTATATATTTATATATACACACACACACACACACACACACACATATACTCACTTAACAATGGTGCCTCAAATTAAATAGATAAGATCATCTGAATGTGGTAAATTATTATAAAGTCCAATGTCCAGCATATAATAAGCACCATGAATATGTTAGTTATTCTGATTATGGGAGATAAAAGTTTTCCATATGGCAGTTAAAGTGTTCCCTCCCTACTTACCCACAGAGTTTGCACACAGTTAAAAAATATACACTGTGTACCTCAGCCAGCCTCCCACCCGACTTACCTTACTTGGGCACAATCTCTTTTGAAACCATGTATCATCTCCTACCTAACTCCAACCAACTTTCCAATCTATCTGAGTACAATAGGACATGTTTTGCAGTCCTTTGGCTACCTCCATGCATTGCGGTAACTCTTTTCCTATGGCTATATTTGGTGATTAAAATTTCTTGATGGGCGTGGATAAACAGTTTCTGGTGAAATAAACAAAAATAACATACACAGGCTGAGGATAGACTCTAGTTCTTAATTTCCTAAAAAAATTCATGAAAGGTTTCAATGCTTCGCAAGTCAGATAAGCCACTTGCGTTCTGTCTGCGTGCACTAGAGCTTTGGTCTTTTCTGCTGGTAAAGTGAGACTCTGTGTAACACTCTGTCAAAGGCATTCTGGCTGTTTGTTGAAGGCCGTGTTTCCTAGCAGATGGTAAAAACACTGATTAGGGGTTCTCAGGAGAGCAATAGGCCTCTCCAAAAGGTGCAGAGTAACCGCTGAAAAGAATCAAGGCTAAGGTGGCCATGAAGTGCAGAAGAGGAGAATTGGGGCCGGGCGCGGTGGCTCAAGCCTGTAATCCCAGCACTTTGGGAGGCCGAGGCGGGTGGATCACGAGGTCAAGAGATCGAGACCAACCTGGTCAACACAGTGAAACCCCGTCTCTACTAAAAAAATACAAAAAATTAGCTGGGCATGGTGGCGCGTGCCTGTAATCCCAGCTACTCAGGAGGCTGAGGCAGGAGAATTGCCTGAACCCGGGAGGC
>NW_016107396.1:1881858-1897210 GCF_001604975.1 Cebus imitator
CCCCCCCCCCCCAAAAAAAAAAGAAGAGGAGAATTGGCCTGGGAATTCAGTGACCAGGCTCTGGATCCTGACCTTAACTTGCCCTAAACTCTGAAGCCTTCTGCAATGGACTGAATGTTTGTATCCTCTCAAAACTCATATGTTGAAATACCAATCCCCAGCATGACAGTATTAGGAAGTTGGGCCTTTGAGTGGTGAGTAGGTCATAAGGGTGTATGAATAGGATTAGTGTTCCTATTCAAAAAAGATCCCTGGTGCCCTCTGCCATGAGAGGACACAGCAGCAAGGAGGTCCCGACTATAAGGCCAGAAGTGAGCCCTCCCCAGATGTGGAATCTGCTGACACTTAGATCTTGAACTTCTCAGCCTCCAGAACTGCGAGAAATTAATTTCTGTTGATTATCATCCACCCAGGTTTTGTTATTTTGTTAGAATATCCTCACTTATTTTTTCTGCATGATTTTCTATCTCTGAGCTCCATGATTGTGTGTTGACTTCTTTAGATTTGCATCTCTTGGATATTATTATTAATTTATCACAGATAATTTCTGCAGGATGACTGCAGGACACAATTCCTGGTCCTTTTACCAGAAACTTAGAGGAGGAGAGAGCAAAGCCATCTCTTCCCCCAGCTCACGCTTAAGAGCCAAGACTTTTAATGGTTAACGTCTTATTTTTCACTGACTGAAAGTCACATTTCCATATGGAGGCAAGAGGGAATGGGATTATCCTTAGGTCAGACAGCACCAAGTCTGAAGCCTGCATGAAACCTGGTTATGGGAGAAAGGGGTAGATGCCTGAGTTTAAACAGAGTTCAGTTAGAGAGTGGGGATTGCATGTATACATCTCTAGTTTAATATAAGATGGTGATGGGATAGGATCAGGGGCATATCTTCAGTTTCCTGTGAATTATTTCCATCCACAGAACCGTTTGATAATAATTTTTGTTGTAAGTTTGAATCTAGTTGTGTCATCCGTGAAGGCTCCTTACCAACCTTCTTTTAACGGGAGAACAATGAATACTTTGCTGAAATCCAGATATACCACATCTACTGCCTTGATTCATCCTCAAGGTGTAGTAACTCAGAGCCTAATTAGTCCTTGTATCTCTTCTTCTTTCTAGTTAACTCAGTTCCTTGAAGATGCTCTCCAGACTTACAGCTTTAGATGCTGTCTTTATGTTGAAGCCAAAATTTATATTTCCAGCACCGACTTGTCTCTGAACTCTATTCCAACCCATTTCCAACATTTCGACTTAGATTTTATTAAGCAGCTAAAGACAGCATGTCTGAAACTGGGCTCATAATATCTCTCTGTTTTAACCTGACTCTTTTCTAGCCTTCCTCATCCTTGTAGAGGAAATTTCATTTGTGCCTGTGGCTTAGAGTGAAGACCTTGAAGACATCATTGACTTCATTTTTTTCTCTCACATCCCCTAGATCAAATCCATTAGCAAATCATGTTGACTGTGCCTTAAAAAATATGTCTGGAATTGTACCATGTTCTACCACCTCTATGGCTACCATCCCTAGTCCCAGCCAGCAGAGCCTGGATTATAGCAATTGATTTTCAAGAGGTTTTCTTGCTTTCTCTTTAACTCTCATTCTGTCTTTTTTCATAAAAGCAGAGGACTGTA
Organism: Cebus imitator; assembly: GCF_001604975.1. NCBI lineage: Eukaryota > Metazoa > Chordata > Mammalia > Primates > Cebidae > Cebus > Cebus imitator. The sequence continues at coordinate 1,883,494 of NW_016107396.1, forward strand.
TCTGTATATGTCAGATTAGAATATCCATGTGTTCAGGCCCTCCAAGAGTAAATGGTAATGTGTATACATTGACCTACAAGGTCCTTCATGATCTCTGCCTTCATTTCCCACTATTCTTCCATGCCTTCTATTCACTTCAGCCTGCATTGGTCTCCTTATTGTCCTTGGACACATTCCTACTCCAAGACCTTTGCACAAGCTGTTCCAACCACCTCTAATACTTCTCCCCACTGCCCCCAAGTTTCTGCTTGGCTTCTAATGTCTTTCAGTTCTTTTCTAAAATGTCATCTTCCCAGCTACCCCATTTAAAATGCTGCTCCCTTCCAAGCTTCATATTCTCCTCTTCTGCCTAATTTTTCTCCTTAGCATTTATTACTTCCTAACATGTTACACTTATTTATCTTATCTAATGTGTGTTTCCCTTATTAGATGTAAACTCCATAAAGGATAAGATTATCATTTTTGTTTTATTCACTGCTATATGCAGAGAAACTTGACTCATATTAAGCTCTCAACAAGTCTACTAAATGACTGCTGAGTGGATGAATTGATCAGGTTGAGTAAATATGAATGCATTGGTCCTAGGCAGGTAAATTGAATCAGGATATCTGTCATGGAGAATGGGCATATGTATTATTATTTTTTTTGAGACAGAGTTTTGTTCTTTTTGCCCAGGCTGGAGTGCAATGGTGCAATCTTGGCTCACCGCAACATCTGCCTCCTAGGTTCAAGTGATTCTCCTACCTCAGCCTCCCAAGTAGCTGAGACTACAGGCATGTGCCACGAGGCCCGGCTAATTTTGTGTTTTTAGTAGAGACGGTGTTTCTCCATGTTGGTCAAGCTGGTCTTGAATTCCTGACCTCATGTGATCTGCCCACCTTGACCTCCCAAAGTGCTGGGGCATATGTAGTTTTAAAAAGCTTCCTAGGTGATCTGATAGTGTTGTCTGGAGGATCTAAGATATTCTCTGACAGTAAGTATTTATTTGTCCCCATTAGTCTGTGTGACTATTTCACACAGATATGGCGCAGGCTATTTGTAGCTCTTATTATATTAACAATCCTGGGCAAAAGCCTGTGATTTAACAAAGAAAGGAAGAGTTCTGACCAAAGTAAGTAAAGAAAGGAGAAAACCTGCCTTTATTTTCACTGATAACAGTTCTTGCCATGTCAATAGATTACCAAGCTGAAGGCATTTTTAATATCTCAATGGAATGAGTTCTGTAATTACTCTCACCAACATACACCTACAGTATCTTGGGGCTATGAGCTTCAATAATATTTTTCAGAACACAATTGTTTGTTTGTTTGCTCGAGGAGGCCAAAATATTGATTCATTTCAGCAGACTTGAACATTCTCATTTGTCCCTGGCTGTCCTGCAGCTTTGACTCATGCAGTTCAGATGTGTGCACACATACACATGCACACACACGCATGCACACACACACAAACATGCACACACACACAAACATGCACACACACGTGTGCACACACAACCTTTACACTGGGGCTTTTTATCCCTAGATAAATTATCCTCTATAGTTATAGTTTAATTCTAGGTTACAGAAAGAGAGAATATCAGATATGCATTTTTCCTTCCTTTAACTGTGGTTAGTTCTGTCTCTATTTTCTTCCATGTTGTTTTTTCTCAGCCCTTACAAAGTTAGACCTTTTACTACATAAAATATTCTGTCATAAGGGCTCCCCTTTCATGAACTGTTCCACATGTGGCTTCTCACCCATGCCTTTTCTTTTGAAGAAGCAGTGCCTGCTGTTTCCAATACAGCAGTGTTGCAATGACAAAGAACCCAAGTACTAAATTTCCCCTTTCCTCAGTCCTTCCCTCGGCTTATCTGAAACTTACAAGTCCCTTCAGGGAAAAAAGGATAATAAATTTGCCTCCATTTCTTTCTATGGAGACCCTATTTGGATCCTGGGTCTGAGAGAGAGGCTTGCTGAATTTCCACATCTCTTTCTCGGCTACAGAGGAAGAGAAATCAGGAAAAGAAGAAACTCAATCCAGAAGCAAAGCACATCCACAGGCTCCACTCCCCAAACCTTTTTTCTTTGGCAATTGTTGGGTCAGCTCTTCACTCATCTCTGGAAAAAGACAGGGGCATGTCGTTGTTCTGCCAAGAGCATGTGCCTTTTTCTGACTTCATAATATCTTGAGATGTACTAGTAGAGGCTCTGAAGTCGCTGCTCGTTTGATGCAGATAGGGAGGTGTGGGTCAATATTGTGGCATTTCATCTCACTTCCCTCTCCCAGTTTTATTTGCACTTCTCCCCCAGGATTCGGTTTTCTCCCTCCCAAGCAAGTGATGGTGGACAGCTAGTTTAGCCTGTGGACGGGCAGCTGGTGGGAAACTCTAGCCTCAGTGATTTTCTGCTTCTGGGTTAGCAGAGAGGGATCTAGTGGGACAAGATGGCACATACGCTATGTGAGAAACTCTCATATTGGGGCTCCTCTTTGTTCCTTGCACAACATCCAACAATGGGTGTGAGGTTGGGAATTTGTGTGTGTGTGTGTGTGTGTATGTGTGTGTGTGTGTGTGTGTATAGAAAGGGTTCAGGCTCAGAAACTCTCATCTCCTAATTCCCACACTCAGCACTCCCTTCCCTATATTCTCTTTCTAGAGAACGGAACATTTGAGGTCTCCCATCAGCATCTACCTAGGCTCAAAAACAGAGCTGCCTCACTTTCTCAGAGATTTTTAAAGAGTAAGTTTTGAGGAAGCAAGGATACTTTGATTCTGGCAAATTTTATCTGGTTGCCTGGTTGATTGGTTCAGATTCCTCCATTGTCTAAAACAATAACTACTTTAACACTTCCTTTATTCTTTTTTTTTTGAGATGGAGTCTTGCACTGTCACCAGGGCCAGAGTGTAATGGTGCAAATCGACTTACTGCAACCTCCGCCTCCGAGGTTCACGCAATTCTCCTGCCTCAGCCTCCCGAGTAGCTGAGATTATAGAAACATACCATGACACCCGGCTAATCTTTTGTATCTTTAGTAGAGATGGAGCGTCACTATGTTGGCCAGACTGGTCTCTAACTCCTGACCTCATGACCTGCCTGCCTTGGCCTCTCCAAGTGCTGGGAGTACTGGTGTGAGCCACCACGCCGGGCCAACACTTTGTTAAAGGAATGGACCGGAGGAATATAAACCAGAATCATCCTCTTGGATATCTGGGACACTGTACCAGGATGATTTCTGGCTATTGCTTGGTACAGAGCATAGAAAAGTTAACCTGCTTGTTGAAGTTCTGTTTTGCTGTTTTTTTAACAAGATGGTGGTGATGATGAATTGAATTGTTAACATAAGGTTTTGAAATTATAGTGCTTTTTACAGACTTCGTATATCTATATTGTCTCTCCAGAGACAAAGAAACAGAATTGACTGTACCTCTATTCAAATGAGGCTATTATATTCCCATTCCAGAAGCGTACTTCTGCTGGTGCACTGCTCATCACTTGGTAGATGTTCTTATGGTAAATCACTGTAAAACGAAGAAAGGGCTGGGGGAGGGAACTCTGGCAAATTGTTAAGAATTCTGCGATGTTTTGCATTCCATTCAGCTTATGATTCAGAATTGGAACAACAACAAGCTGATTTATTAATCATGATATACGGGATAAACTGTCAGACTTTAGCATTGGAAACCATTGTTTTAGACATTATTGTATAATTTTAACAGAGCTAAAGATTAAAAAACTGCTTTATTAGATGACCTTTTGCTATTTGTAGTGGTGCAAGCTATTCTTGCCATTCTGTCAAACATGTTGAATATGAATAGATGGAATAAATACCCAGTTACTGTCTAATAAAAACAGAATTTAAACATATACTATTATTGGTTAAAAGCCAGTGTATTCTTTTCATAATCATCAGCTACTAATGGATGAGCAATATGTACAGTTTCAAAAGTACAGAGAAGTATTATAAATATCAAGTGTTTATAAGCAGTTGACCTGCATGCATACACATTTATCAACTAGAAGTTAAGTAAGAATAAATTATACTTGTTGTATTTTTATTCTGTTTGGTTTTTGGTCTGTCTTGGGATAGAATTATCCTTTAATACAAAAAGGCTGTTCATGGTATTTCACCTTTTTTTCCCTTCTCAGGGAAAAATTTAACTGTGGAAATGAAAATAAGCCACTAATGTTTTTTAAAAAAATGAGTTTTAGCTTTGAAAGAACTTTTAAACTTAATATTTTATTTAATCCTATAATAACTATATGACATAGAGTAGGTCTTATTATCTTTACTTATAAAAATAACTGAATTATTTCAGATTAGGTTAATATCAAAATCATTCCTCAACCTTCCCAGAAAAACAGGGATGAATTTCAGCACTTGTGACTCAATGCTTTTATGTTCTATTCCTGTTATTGTTATTATTATTTTACCATCAGGCTATTTATATCTTAGTGTGGGATGACCTAGGAAAATATTTCCCTAAGGTTTTTGGTATTGCAATTAGCATCAAAGTGTTTGAGTGAAGTTTCATTGCTAGAATTCCCCAAACAACCAAGAAGTTCTATTCAGATTTTTCTAACCAGAAACAAGCATGTTTAATGTTTCCCCATGTCCATATATCAAGACATTTTCAGTTTCAGGCTGGACTAGTACACAAAAGGACTTAAAAGCCACAAATGAAAATCTGCCACCCTTTATGGCACTAGAGTTTTCAGATAAAATTTCTATAAAATGGTAGCTTTTATCTTAATGAATGTTAGACAGTTCTAATCATTTGGAGTCACATCACTATTTATCCTGTGCTAACATAAGATTCAATTCAGATACATGTTTTTTTTTTTTCCAGGATAGACCAGAAATTGTTAGCAGCGGTTTCAACCTTTGAGGGGAAGGAGATTATTTCTTTCTTTTTGTACTAAACATATACATGTATTACTTTTTAAAAAGTTTAAAAATATGCAATACTCATATAAAGAAGTGAAAAATGCTTTGGGAGGCCAAGGTGGGTGGATCACTTGAGGCCAGGAGTTTGAGACCAGCCTGGCCAACATGGTGAAACCCTGTCTCTACTAAAATATACATATATATATATGTATGTAAATTAGCTGGGCATGGTGGTGCATGCCTGTAATCCCAGCTACTTGGGAGGCTTGAGGCATGAGAATCTCTTGAACCTGGGAGATGGAGGTTGCAGTGAGCCAGGATTGCGCCCCTGCACTCTACCGAGCTACCGAGTGAGACTGTCTCCAAAAAAAATCCCAAAAAAACCAAAAAACCAAAAACACAAAACAAAACCAAAAAGAAGCCGAAAATGAGAATTGTAAATTCATCTTCAGGAGATTAAAGAATACATTGCGATGAGAGATCTTCCAGCCAGCCTGTATCTACCAGTTCAGACTAGTCTGAGAATTAAGAATTAGAGCAGCTGGGCCACCACCAAGGATCCAATTTTCTGAGTAATCAGCTTGGGAAGCAAGTAAAAATGAAGGGGTGCTCATGGTGAAAGTGATGAGGAAAATCAGCACTTTCGCATTCAAAAGAATATATGTCAGCTATTTCAAAAGTTAAAATCACAACTAACAAGAATATGCTTAATAATTTATTCCCTCAATAAATCACTTTGTTCTTGTGAAAAGAAATGCTGCAATGCATTTTCTTTTCAAATCTATGTCTCTATTTCCTTTTGGATGAATATTTTAACTCTGTTTGCTCTTACTGCCCTAGTTTTCTAAATGCACATTTGGATCATTGTTCAATGGCAAAAGTCATATTACAAAGTGTTCCAAGTCTGTGGTCAGGCTAAGCACCACAATTCCTGGGAACTGGAGTTGCCCTTTAATCCCTCAAACTAGGGAGGAAAGGCAGTGCTTACCCTGACATGAGAAAATGCCAAAGCTATGATGTAGAAATAATATTCAGGCACTTACTGAAGGCTTTATCAAATGGATAATTTGTAAAAGCTATATACATGTATTAATGTTAGTTGAGTTTACCTCTGTACCAGGCCCTGTGCTAAGTGCTTATTATTAGTCAGGGTTCTCCAGAAAAACAGAACCAGGAGGATATGCATTTATCTATTTACCTAAATATCTATGTGTTAGGTATATAGATATGTAGGGATTAATTATGAGGAATTGGCTCAAGAGATTATGGAAGCTGAGGAATCCCATTACTTGCTGTCAGCAAGATGGAGCCCAAAGAAAGCCAGTGGTGTAGTTCCAATCCAAGTTGAAAGGCCTGGAAAATAGGGAAGCCAATGTGTAACTGCCATCTGAGACTGAAGGTCTGAGAATCAGTAGCCCTGATGTCCAAGAGCAGGAGAAGATGGATGCACCAGCTGAAGAAGAGAGAATGAATTCACCCCTCAACCAGCTTACCAGCTATATGGGCATCCCTTACCCCCGACAAGTTGACACATAACATTAGCCATCAGATGCTTTGGCTGCATTATTTCCTTTCATCTTTACAAGCAATGTGATGAGAGGTTTTAATTTTCCTTATTTTACAGATGAGTTGAGAATCCCAGAGGAATAGTAACTTGTTTTAAGGTCACATGATTAGCAAATGACCAAGCTCCAGGGTCTTAAGTTACATAAAGACCCAAGCAAAAAACATTTTAATTTCTACCAAAGTTAACAATGCCCTTCCGCTTCTTCCTACGTCCCTTCTCTATCATTCCTGTATTCTCACAAAGCAAACTCCTTACTGTTTCTACATCTTTATTTTTTAAAGGACAAAGCTCTTCAATTTGTCTTGTCCTTTCTCACATATTTTCTCACTATCTTTTAGCTCTATATTCTGGGAGTTTAAAAATTATGTTCACTAATTATATTTGATAATATTTCTGCTGAGTTATTAAAATGTAACTAACCAAACTTAATTTTTCAGATGTATGGCAGACAGACTCTAGGTTGATCATCCCATGATACTGCCTCCTGGTGTTCACGCCCCTAAGTGTGGGCAGGACCTATTATTTGCTTCAAAACAGCACATGGGAAGCCACTTCTATGATTGTATTATGTTATGTAATATTCCATCTTGCTGGTTGACTTGCTCTACAAAGTTTCCTTACTGGCTTAATGAAGTAAGTGGTCATGTTGCAGAAGCTCTCTTTGGAAGGAACTGTGGAGAGGCTTAGTAACAATGAACAACCTCTAGCTAATGAAAATAGGCTCTAGTAAATGGAAGGTAGCCTTAGTCAACTCAGCAAAAAGTCAGAGCTCTCAGTCCTACAAACAAAAGGAAATTAATTCTGCAACAACCTTAGTAAACCCAAAAGTATACTCTCCCCCAGTTTATTTATTTAGGCCTAGTCTCACTCTGTCACCCAGGCTGGAGTGCAGTGGTACGATCTCAGCTCACTGGAACCTCTGCCTCTGGGGTTCAAGCAATTCTCCTGCCTCAGCCTCCCAAGTAGCTGGGATTACAGGTGCATGCCACCATGTCCAGCTAAATTTTTTTATTTTTAGTAGAGACGAGGTTTCACCATGTTGGCTAGGCTGATCTCAAACTCATAACCTCAAGTGATCCTCCTGCCTTGGCCTCCCCAATTTAGACTCCTGATGAATATGTGGCCCAGTCAACACTTTAATCACAACCTTGTAAAACCCTATAACAGAAGGGGTAGTTGAGCTGTGGCCAGACTCCCAATGTGCAGAAACCATTAATCAAAAAATGGGTATTGTTATAAGCTGCTAAGTTCATAGTAATTTGTTATGCAATGATGGATAGCTAATACAAGAAGGTTTTGACCTTTTTTCATAGTATCCTATTCATGTTTTGTGACTCACCTTTTAAAAGCATATATATTTCAGTATTTCTTAAAATTTTTCTTCTTTTTCCTGAATTATCTCTATTTCCTCCAGTGTCAGCTTTTTTATTTATGTTATTTATTTTCTTTACTGCTGTTGGTTCAATACCTGGTAACGTTTGCTTATGCACTTGTTTTACATCAGAAAGACTGCATGTATTTGAGTTTTCTCAGCTCTTGTTTAATATTTCCTACCTCAAAATCTCTCTTCTTAGTATGAATTCTGTCTAGAAACTGTGTGGAGTTGACTAACAGCATTTGTGTTCAGGTAAATGTGTAAGAAGTCGGTTGGTAGACTACAGACTTTCACATGTTAGAAAGAGAGAGTTTTCATTTTGAGTTACTAAGCTAAAAAGTTTAATTCAAATGTTCTGCTCAGTTCGGGGAGGAGGATGAAAGTATAACTTCTCACTTCCATTCTGCAGGAGTTACAAGACATTTCTTCTCATCGATACTCCTGCCCCCTTATAATTATGTTTGGCTTGTGGTCCTTTTTTGGTCATTTCATCTATCTGTAAGCTTTTGTCCATCTTCTATTTTCCAGAAATGTTGTGAAGTTTTTCTGTCCATTATAATTACTCCTCCTGTTCTCGTGGCCCTTCTTTTTGTACATTCATTTCAGAGGGGATATTAGTCAGCAAGGGGTGATTTAAACCACAGAAGTTTATTTTCTCACAGTTCTGGAAGCTCTAAGTCCGAGAACAAAGTGCTACAGGGTTGGTTTTTGGTGAGGTCTCCCTCTTTGGACTGTAGACAGTCACCTTCCCATCATGTTCTCTTGTGGCCTTTCCTTTGTGTACATGTGCTCTTTGTGTCTCTTCCTTTTCTTATAAGGACACCAATCTCATTGTGTTAAGCTCCTGCCCTCATGACCTCATTTAAACTTAATTGCCTCCTTTAAGGCTTATCTCTAAATATAGTCATCTTGAGAATTAAGGCTTCAATGATTTTTGAGTGTACCTTTGTACCGGGCCCTGTGCTAAGTGTTTGTATTAGCCAGAGTTCTCCAGGAAACCATTTTGTTGTTGTTTTGCTCTTTCTAAATAGCAAAACATTACTTAAATGTTGGCTCTCCTTTTTGTATATTTGTTTCAGAGGTGATATTAGTCAGCGAGGGGTGATGTAGACAACAGAAATGTATTTTCTCACAGCTCTGGAGGCTGTAAGTCCAAGAACAAGATGCTGCAGGACCTTCAGTCCACAATAATGAAGTATCTCAAGGAGTCTGCCCACTGCAACTGAACAAAAAGGCAATCAAACCCTTTGTTAAGAATACTGTGTTGTAATCCTGAATTGTTCTGATGCCTGGAACTCCTTGGATAACTGCTAGAATCCTTGGAAGAGTAGGACTATTTAAAAAGAACAAAACAACAACAAAAACCACATGAGCAGCAAAAAAATGTATAACTGGCAGAGATGCTGTTTTGCTTCAACTTGGGACATAAAAGCAGAAGAGGAAAATGACCAGATCAAAGAGAACAAAGGCATGTGGCCTCCCTGGGAGATAGTGGGGGCAGCAGGGTGGGCAAGAGCAGCTCAAAGATTTTCTGGGTGTAGGAAGTGGGAGTCAGGAGCCAGCAGCTGGAAAAGGCAGCAGGTGCAGGAAAATCTTGATATTTTCTATGAGCTAGAAGAAGGGATTTGGAAGTGCTGCATTCCAGGGAGCCAGCTGGTGGAGCCAAGTCATACATTACTGTTCTCTTGTTTCTGAGGATGACCCTTTGTGGCTCTTGGCTGGTAGCCTGAGAAACACCTGTTGTAGTTATTGGGGCCCGGGGGCTTGTTCGGCCTGCTTAAACTTAGAGACTAGATAGTTATCATCAGTAAAAATAAACTTATCTTGGCCAATGGAAGACTCCATTAGCTGGCATCCTTTAGTAAAACTCATTTTCCTCCACAAAAAAGTCTGCTGTTCAGGTACATATTCCAAATCATGCCTCCAGTATGAAATAATGTCTTTTAAAGCAAGAAACAAATTAAAGAAAACACATTAAGGAGATAAGATGCTCAGGACTACAAAAATAGCTGACTGTTTTCACTTATTTCCTAGCAACACTCTTGTTTTTTTCCATTTCAAGCTTAGTGTTCATGAGCAGCTTCAAATTATGATGTTTTCTTTCTTATATAAATGTACTAATTCACAACCCAAATTTGTCTTTCATCGATCATAGTTGGGTATTGCTAGTATCCAAGAATGCTTTTCAAGGGGATCAGGTTTTAGTTCTTATGGCTTAAAATCATAGCTAATTTTGTATTAAAAGTATAGAGAGAAACAAAGAAGATTATCCAAATTATTTTAATAAATTGGAATTTTGTTATAAATATTTCTTAAAATATTTGTGTAATCTCTTAGAATTTTCAAATAGGCTTATTTTTTACAGAGATTAGTAAATATAATGGTGTTTTGGGTATTTATCTTCACAAAGAATTTTCAAATAGGCTTATTTTTTACAGGGATTAGTAAATATAATGGTATTTTGGGTATTTTATCTAAATGTTCTTACTTAGTTCTGCCTTTACAAATCATCGTGGCACTTTAATAAAATCAGAATATATAATTTTTCTATTTGGGGTGCATATTCTAACTCTTCAGTGATATTATTAGTTCTTTGAGGGAACAGTTTATGCCAATTGAGCTTGGAACTCAACAATCAACGTTTGTTAAGGACCCACTATATGCTAGATTGTGTGCTTGGTGTTTGGGGCACAATGACACATCAATTGTAGTTTGCAACAGCCATGCACAGCCTGAGTAGAAAGACAAACATAAAGAAAGATAATTTCAATATAATGCAAATTCCAAGATGGATGCAAAGGTTGGCAGTTCTCAAATCTTTGGGTCTCAGGACCTTTTTACATTCTTAAAAATTACTGAGAACTCCACAGAGCTTTTTTTTATATGAGTTATGTTTATCAATCAATTAGAAATGAAAACTGAGAAATTAAAATACATTTATTGATTAATTAAAAATAATAAACCCATTGTCCATGAATATTAGAAACATATTTTATGAAAAATAACTACATTTTCCAAAACAAAAAGACTAATGGTAAGAAGAGCATCATTTTACATTTTCGGAAATCTCTTTATTATTTAGATTAATAAAATACAGTTTAAGATTTAGATTAATTGAAAAAAACAGTTGAATTCCCATATCTGTGTCTGCATTCAATCCATTGCAATTGTTTAAGTAAATGAAGAAATTCTGGCTGCATGCCAAGAGAAGATTGGAAAATGAGAAATATTTTAATAGACATTTCAGATAATTGCATATATTCTTATTTGATAATACATCAAAATTCAACAGTAGTAGTTTCCTTCCTGTCTTTTCTTTTTTATAGTTACTTTTTGTGTGCTTATGTGTGTGTGTGGCGGGGGTTGGTGTGTGGGTGGGTGGGTGGTTAAAACACTTAAGATCTCTTTCAGCAAATTTTAAGTATGCAAAACTTAAAATTATTAAATATTATTATAACAATTATTAAATATAATCATGGTACGCATTAGGACTCCAGAACTTTCTCATCTTATAACTGAAAGTTTGTACTCTTTGACCAACATCTCCCTGTTTTAAGATTCCACATATAAATGAGAACATGTAGTATGTATCTTTTTGTGTCTGGCTTATTTCATTCAGCATAATGTCCTCCAGGTTCATCCACGCTGGCAAATGACAGAATTTTCTTCTTATTAAAGGCTGCATAGTATTCCATTATATATCTATACCACATTTTCTTTGTCTATTCATTGATTGATGGACACTTAGGTTGATTCCATATCTTGGCTATTTTGAATTATACTGCAACGAACAAGGGAGTGCAGATATCTCAATATACTGATTTCCTTTTGACAAATAATTACAAGTGGGATTGCTGGATCATATGGTAGCTCTACTTTTAATTTTCTGAGGAACTTCCATATGTTTTTCATCATGGCTATTCTAATTTACATTCTCACCAACACTGTAAGGGTTCCCCATTGTCCACATTCTTTTTAACACTTGCCAGCTTAACAGATGTGAGGTGATATCTTACTGTGGCTTTGATTTGCATTTCCTTGACGATTAGTGATACTGAGCACTTTTCCATATATCTGTTGTTGGCTATTTGTAGGCCTTCTCTGGGAAAACATCTATTCAGGTCTTTTGCCAATTTTCTAATTAGGTTAATTCTTTTTTATTTTTTGCTATTTCGTTGTACAACAAGTAGTAGTTTATCAAAGGTTACTTACAATATAAAATCTAGAACTGTATTAGTGAACTTTCTATACTGTTTTGCAATGAACTGTTGATCTAGTTTGCATTTTGAATTGCTCTTTTTTCCATGTAAGATTTTATGACACAGTTTTTTGAAAATAGAGTTTCACTGAATTATGCAGAATTTTCAAATATTGACATACTGTTTTACACAATATTTTTGAAAACCACATTCATTAATCTTATCATTGCTGTAATCTAATCACAGATTAGAATTATCTTTAAATTCATTGTGGCAGATACATGTCTACCAAAATTCTAGTTTTCCCTTGAAAGCTCAAATTTTATTATTGGCAACAAATCCTGCCAATAGTTTTTTTTGAAGTGAGAGTTTTCCTTGAAATGTCTGCCAAGTACCCAAGTCTGAATAACCATAGTGTGTCTGTCAATTATTCTTTCAAGTAAAAACGATGTTCCATGAGAAAAAAAAACAGCTAGTTCTGTTGTAACTCAGACATCTTGCCCATCTTTAAGACAATATCCAACTTCAGTATGCAGCAGGAATGTTTTATATTGTATCCCATTTAGTTACTCAGAATATTAAAGGATGTATACTTGAGGGCTAAAATTTAATAAAATTAATTACTTTTCATTGTGGGTACGTGGTGATGGTAGTGACTACTGGTTCATTTTGGTGCCACTGCCTTGACTCATGCTGGGCACCAGCAGTTTCACCCGCTGTTGCTTCGAATCATGAGTGCAAATGTCCACATAGTGAAAAAGGCAAATGTTGTGTTAACATTTGTATGAAAATAGTTTTCTCCTTGTGGACCCCATAAAACTATCTGGGAGACTTTGAGAACTGCTGGTCTAGAAAAACAAAGGAGAGGCACTTAGTGGGGCCTGGCTGAAGAAAGGATGAGGGGGTGGGAGGAGAGGGCTGAGAGACTGGCTGGTGGACCCACGGCTCTCCAGGAGTACTGAGAGGCTGAGGAGGGATTATAAAGTGGAAGAAGGTCAAGAATGGTATGTCAAGGTGGATTGCTTTTTATATCATTATATAATAAAATTTCACAAATGGAACGGCTTAAAACACCTATTTACTGCCCTCACAGTTGGATAGGCCTTAAGTCCAGGCATGACAGATCTAGCTTCTCTGCTTAGGGTCTCACAAAGCTGAAATTAAGGTGTCAACTTGGCCTCGTTCTCAGTTGAGGCTTGGGATCCTCTTCCAAGCTCATGTGGTTGTTGGCAGAATATAATATGATGTGGTTATAGGACTAAGTTCCCTCTTTTCTGGCTAGCTGTCAGCCAGGAGCTGTTCTCAGCTGCTAGAAACTGCCTGTGATCTTCAGCTATGTGGCTGTTTCCAAAACATGGCAGTTTGTTTCTTTAAAATAAGAAGGTGAATTCCTTTCCTTACAATCTCCCCCTTTAGAAAGGGTACAATCAGGCCAGGTGTGGCGGCTCACGCCTGTAATCCCAGCACTTTGGGAGGCTAAGATGGGCGGATCAGGAGGTCAGCAGATTGAGACCATCCTGGTCAATATGGTGAAACCCCATCTCTACTATGCAAAAAATTAGCTGGGCACAGTGGCACGTGCCTGTAATCCCAGCTATTCGGCAGGCTGAGGCAGGATAACTGCTTGAACCTGAGGGGGAGGTTGCAGTGAGCCAAGATCATACCACTGCACTCCAGCTTGGGTAACAGAGTGAGACTCTGTCTCAATT
>NW_016107396.1:1897271-1923003 GCF_001604975.1 Cebus imitator
AAAAAGGGCATAATCCCTTTTCAGATGTCACATGATTAGTCAGATCCACCCATGATAACCTATTTTTCAGGAAAATCAAAGTCAGCTTATTTGGGATTGTCACCTTTTTCATGTAATGAAGTCTAATAATGGAGTGAAATTCATCATATTTACAACCCCTCCCATGTTGAAGGGAATGACAGTATACGGGCTGTATAACTTGTGGCGAGAATCTTGCAGGAGCCTCTCTAAATTCTACCACCGAAGGACACAGGACAGTTCAGGCAGAGCTAGAAACTGGGAGGAAATCCAAGCCTAATTGGGGGTATGGATGGAGTTGGGAGGAAATAGAACAGAAAAGGGAGAGGAAAATTACCCACTTTGAAATTGTCCTGCTGGCTGTTCCCTGAGTTGCCACACCAGACCGCCCCCCAAACCAATCCTCCACTTCCCCCATTGGTGCTGGCGAGCACCCTAAGGATGGCTCTGAGGAGAGGTAAGATGTTTTTCAAATTTCACGGGGGAACTTTCTGGAACTGTTTCAAAAGAAAGCCTCAGCTGTCATGGAAAACCTAATTTGGGAAAGAGAAAGGTCTTCCCGACCTCTGGCAACAAGCTAGGATTGAACGCACACACTCCGTCTGTGGGAGGATCTTCAGCTTCTTCCCGCAGTGGCTCTGTCTCTGCTCAAGAGTGTGAGGATCTGCGCCCGCCCACTCTCCAGCCTCCCCAGCCCCGCTTGATCTTCCCACACGGCTCCCAGAAGCCTGCCCGTCAAGATGTTGCTTTTTATCAAGTCACTCATCTGCCCAGAAGTCTGGGAAGCCTCCTGAAAGTCTCTCGGGTCAAACCAAAATTTCTGATGGTGGATTCTGAGGCCTCGGATCAGACAAGCCCTTCTTTCCTAGCCCATCTTCCTCGTTTTTTCAGGCACTGTTTTGTTGATCACAAAGTACCACGTGGGACTGTTGTGTTAACAACAAAAAAAGTTTCAAAAGTTATCTCTTCTCTGTGAAATCATAGCCCTCTTCTTTAAAACACTTCTGTGTCATATTTTCGATGGCCTTTCCACAATAGTTCAATTTAGCACAAGTTATTTGTAGACATTAGAAAGGAAGGCAGGGAGCAAGCAAGAAACAACTGACTGAAAAAACACAGCAAGGCAATTAAAAAAGTGACTTTTTTGGAATGTCCTCTGACCTTGATCATAAATATAAATGGAGCCATATCCACATGCTCCTCCATTTTAGGTTGAATTATTTTCTCTCCACCTCTCCAATATCTTATTTTCTTCCTCCTTCCCTCTTTCTTCCCTCCCTTCTTTCGCTTCAACATGCATGAATGGTGCTTGGCACTGGGGCAACAGAGATGTGTATAACAGAGTCTCTCCCAATAAGAAGGATAATTTCCAGTGGGGAAGACACAAAGAAATGTCACAATTCAGTGTGATGCGGTGGAGCAAGTGGCTCCTTCTTCCTTAAGGGTGCTGTGGTCAGCAAAGGCTCCAAAGGGGATTCAGCTTTTCAGCTGTGCCTGGAAGAATGAGTATTTTCCAGGTGGACTAGTGGAAAGGTTTTCCCGGAAAGAAAATCATATGTATAGAGCATGGAACTTTGCAGCAGTGACAGGTAATTATCCATTCAACTCTAACTAGTTGTATCTAGTTACCTACATAGTCATTTGTGTATCACTAGATTCTAGAAAGGATTAAAGGTCATTTATAAAATATGTGCACTATAAAAAGATAAACCAAAATGAAAAAATAAGTGAGTAAGAAATCAAGACAGAGAAAAATTAAGGATAGGAAAAATAAGATGATGGCAGGACTGAATTTGTATACAAAGCACATGCTGTACGATTCTGTCTTTGCCAGAGGAAGGCCATAAATTTGGATCTAAGCCTTTTGGTGTCAGCCCAGAAAGAGAGATGCAATCAGTAACATTCAGTGTCCACATGATCTGATGAGCCCAGTTGTTCATGAGCAGCACAACTATTCCTGTGAAGACAGCAAAGAGTAATTTCTCCCATGGGCCTGTACAGAAAGGACATTCAGTCATTCTGTGAGCGATGCCCTCAGCAGCATCCTTAGAGAAATGCAGGGTGGAGGGGTCATAAAAAACGATTTCTATAATGCCTTCAATATAGGCTGATGACATGTATCCAAGTTACCAGTGAGTAAAAGAATTTCTATCCTTCTCAAGGTTAAACTTCTGTCAAACCTTTTTACTGTTTTTGTTGTTATTTTTTAACCCAAGAAAGGAGTTGAGTAACATGTACTTTAACATTTTTTCTGGCTAAAATTCTTGTAGTGATGACACATGGTACAGGATTGATTGTCCATTAATCTGGGTGCTAGTTGGTTTTATAATCTTTTAACTGGACTCTTTAAAAAATTATTTTAAAATTTTAAATTATGAATACATAGGAATTGTACATATTTGTGGGGGTACAACTGATACAAGAATACAATGTATAATTATCAAATCAAAGTAATTGTCATATCCAAGATAGCTTAAGCATTTTCTTTATATTAGGAACATTCCAAGTCCATTCTTTTAGTTATTTTGAAAAATACAGTAAATTATTGTCAACTATAATCTTCCTATTGGCTAACAAACACTAGATCATATTTCCTCTGTCTATCTGTATTTCTGTACCTGTTAATCATCCCTTCTTTGTTCCCTTGGCCTCCCCACGACCATTCCCCGCCTCTGGTAACTATCATTCTACTCTCTAGTTTCATGATTCTTTTTTTTTTTTTTTAGCTCCCACATATGAGTGAGAACATGTGTTATTTGTCTCTCTGTGCCTGGCTTATTTCACTTAACATGATGTCCTTCGATTCCATTCATTCTGTTCCAGTAACAGAGTTTCATTTTTTTTTATGGCTGGATAACATTCCATAGTGTACATGTACCTTATTTTCTTTATCTATTCATCCATTGACAGACCATTTAGGTTGATTTCATATCTTAGATCTCTTTGCTGTACTAATTTTCTCTTTTGTGTATATACCCAGCAATGTGATTTCTGGATCATATGGTAGTTCTATTTTTAGTTTTTTAAGGAACCTCCTGTTTTTCATAGTGGCTGTACTAATTTACATTCCCAACAACAGTCTATGAGGGTTTCTGTTTCTCCACATCCTTGCCAGCATCCAATATTGCCTGTCTTTTTGATAAAAGCCATTTAAACTGGAGCGAGATGATATCTCATTGTGGTTTTGATTTGCATTTCTCTGATGATTAGTAATGATCATATACTTTTTTCATATATCATTGGGCTCTTTAATTAATGCTTATAATTACCTAGTCAACTTACCTATCAGTTGTTTTACAATTTTCTGCTCTATTTGCTGAATTAGATAATAAAATCCTTGCAATGGAGACAGGGAGTACACGACAACATATTGTTCTGAGGCTTGACCTACAGTGTATGTCCAACTGATGTGATGGCTTATTTGTTAACAAAGTATTATAGATTCTAATTCCTTTAATCTCTCCTGATCTTATTGTCCTTGGAAACATTGTCTGATACATTAATTCTTTCATTAGAAATGCTTGCAGTTTTATTTTCATATCCTTCAAATTCAACACCATTTAAGATATATCTAAAAAAAATAGAAATTCCAGAATATTTCAGATTCTTAGAGAAGAAAATGATAAAACCTTAGTCATTTTCAAGTATGACATATTTATTTAACTGTAAATTTAAAGGCTTTAGTTGTAAGATAAAAACAACTATTATTAATTTCAGTGTTTAAATTTAATTCTGCAACATTAACAACTCATATTAGATTTATAGTGTAATTTCTTTTCACCTGGATAAATCTATTCTTTTTTATAAGTCTGGATTTATTTTTTAAAATAACTATTGTATACTAACTAAAATAATACTTAAATATAAACATGTCCACTTCAAGTTAATCTACGTGCAGGACTATTCATGAAAGAGCCAAATAAAGTATTTTAGAAATGTGTCAGAACAAAATAATACAATAGGAAACTCTGTTATAGGTTTCATTGGGTAGCAGTTTAAGCTATAATCTTAGCTGTACAAAGGGCTGAAGATGGGCTATTTATAAAATGATTACAAAATGATATATTAAAAACCTATTTCTCCATGGGAGTTTAGCTGAGGGGAAATGCCTCTCTTCTGTGAGGGCCTCAGCATTCCAACCAAAGATTTTCCAAAAAACATAGATGAATAATTCTTTTTCTGTCTTTGTGTGTGTGTGGAGGGGTGGGCACAGTCTCACTCTGTTGCCTGGGCTGGTGTGCTGTGGAATGATCACGGTTCACTGCAGCCTTGACCTCCTCAAGTGACCCTCCCACCTCACCCTCCCGATTAGCTAAGATTACAGGTGCATGCCACCATGTCTGGCTAATTTTTAAAAAAAATTTGTAGAGACAGGGTTTCCCTATGGTGCCTAGTGTCTAACTAACTCCTGGCCTTCCAAAATGCTAGGATTACAGCCGGAGCCACTGTGCCTACCCAAGATGAATAATCCTTGATTATTCCTATTCCAAAGACCTACCCCAACCTACTTGATCAATTAATATGATTAAAAATAATCCTTTGGAAAATAAACAATAAAAGGCAAGAAAGAAAGTTATTAATGATATAATATAAAAAAATCAAGAAGATTGTGCATTGAGGAGTGGAAATAAATGAAGGCCAACCAAACGAGAGAAGCAGAGGCTGTTTATTCAGAGCTTGCTGTAGCAAGTGTGTCAGCCACCATCACTTGCATTTGGCAGAGACTCCAAGGCAGGCAGAGGAGTGTGAAAGCTTCATGGCAAAGAAAAGTGAAGGCTTCAGGTGTCTGTGCCCCAACTGCAGGCTGCTGGTGTGGAGAGGCTGGAGGAAGCTAATGAGAAGGGGGTATCCTATGTGATTGGTTGGGGGCACATATTTGGCTTTTTCTGGTTGGTCTTAAATTAAAAATAGGGATAAAAATTAAGAAAGCTGCCAGTTATTAATCAAGTCCTGGCCATTCTAGGCCAACAGAAGTTATTGTTTAGCTCCCTGGATAGTTGCTAGAGATAGTAATCTGGCTTCCTATTAGCTTGGCTAACAGCAGGCTGTCTTCATGGGATGCTCATTGTAGATAAGGGGGCTGGTTTCCTGCGCACATTGCTGCAGCTTTTGGGTCAGAGTTTGATTTTTATCTATGGTTTGGCCATTGTCTATTTGTATATTCAGACTCTTAGAGGCCAGAAAAGTCTTAAAATGTACTTTTGTCTCCCTGAACTTCAGGATATGGCCTTCTAGCTGTGCAGAGATGATTAGATCCTAAAAAAAAAAAACACTTGCACAATGAAATTAAAACAAAATGATGCTTATTCACTCATTTACCATGGAAATTATTTCCTCCCAGTAGAGAAGACAGTCTGGGGTGCCCAAATAAAAGCTAGAAATTATCTTGCTTTCAAATGACAGTGGAGGTGGTAGAGGAGGGATAGGTGTAAGATCATTTTTATTTGTTCTGTCTCCTTCTCTGCTTGCAGAATATCTCAGCTATGGTGTAGTTTTTATAGTTTTAAAAGGCTTCTCAGATGGTTCCTGAATATGCTTTGGGCTATTGGTCTCCTCCACCCCCACACCCAGGTCATGCCCAGGACAAGGAGGCGCTGCCTCTATCGGATGATGGGCACTCTCATCCTCAAGTTCTCTTGGAGAAATGCTGCCCCTCTCATTTTACCAAAAGTTGTCAGGATAACAGAAAATTTTCAAAGTGCCTCAGTTTTCTTCCTAGAGACAGAGAAGGGGAGGGTGAAGGAGATTTAGTTTTTTTATGGTAGGAATACAAAGAAGAAAAATAGGATAACATTCAGATTCTTAGGATTTTGCAGAAAGGAATTGGCTTGAGAAGCATTGTGGAAAGAGAAAGGCACAATGAAGTGCCTTTGGATTCTTGTCTGGTACATCCACAGCCAAGCCTGGGGACCCAATGCTCACAACATTTGCCCTCCACCTTAATCCCAGTGTCCTGGGAAGAAGAGCCAGGGGCAAGAAGACAGAGATGGGACATTTTTGTCCAAGGATAGCAAAAACAACCAAATGGGCTGTTTCAATCATGATCTTTTCTATTATTTCAGTGATTTTACCGTAAGAAATCAATTTTCCAGTAAGAACCAACACACACACACACACACACACACAAAACACAATAATCAAACAATGCTGATTTTATGTATAGTACACCCTGACATTTTCTTTGTTATAGCCTCTCTCTCTCTTTTTTTAAACAAATGATTTTGATAACCCACTAAGCTATGGGTCATGACCAACTAATGGGTCATGCTCCTCAGTTTGATAATACTGATTAACTTTCAGCTTGCTGTAAGCTATAATTCACATTTGACATTTAGATAATTTTTTTCCTGTTAACTACATGTAGGAACTGAGAAGCAATCCCAAATAAATGCAGAGAAAAAAATGAAGAACCAGGAAGAAAATTGGTATTTATAACATAACCAAGTTCTAATATGAGTCAAATTTTATGACCACATCTCTCAGGCTTCCTTTTTTCAGTAATTCAATGCTCTTCTTTTTTTCCCTGGGATTGATTCCCTCCCTCCCTCCCTCCCTCCCTTCCTTTTCCTTCCTTCCTTCCTTCCTTTCTTCCTTTCTTCATCATAGAATGTTTTGAACTACTCTTACGTACCAACACTGTTCTGAGCCTTAAAGATACAATGCTGAACAAGGCAAAGAGCAACTCTCATGGTGCTTATAGTGTCTTAAATCAATATTTGCACCAGCCATGATGGCTTTAGGAAAAACAAAGCCCCAGAAGGTATTATTCTCTTTTCAAACACACTTATTCAGGATCATGATTTTAACTTTTCCATCAGAATTTTAGAGAAAACAGTATGGGTAGGAAAAAAAGCACTGTCACAGAGTCAGAAGCCAGTACCAGCCTGGCCAATGAATTCAGCATGACTTTCCTGATGAGGAGAACAGCACCATCTATGTTTATTGAACACAGTCTATGTACAATAGTTGATGAGCTTTCACAATGGCCCTAAGAAATAGGCATTATTAATTGTGCCATAATTTGCTGAGGTCACATAGCTGGTAAATGGCAAAGTCAGGATTGAATGCAGGCAGTTTACAACCATCCATGTGTTTTCCACTGTCATGCTGCATACAGGATTGAACTATTGGATGAGGCTGGTGATACTCAGTATTTAAACCCCACTATGGGTAGGCTATATCTGTCTGTCGTCTGTTCATCTATCTATCTATCATCTATCTATCTATCTATCTATCTATCATCTGTCCTCTATTTACATTTATGGATATAAACACAGATATTTATCTATTTTTCAATCTATCTGTCCCAAGAAATTTAATTTATAGTACAGATCGTTCACCAAAACATTCTAGTAATTACAAAGTGATTTGTTAATTTCTAGAAATTGTGGATCTGATTTTCTGTTTGAAATGGCCATTGCTAGACAGATGATATCTTTATCTGAACCATGATCTGACATCAGCTCTTTTAAAAATGTCCTCAGAGTATGACCTGTGGTTTTACTAAGTAGAAATTTCTCCTATCATCAATGATAGCGTTTACAGCATTGAATCTTCTTTCAAGTTCTGTTGAGCTAACATCAATCACATGAAACAATTTCTAGCCTTCACTATAGTGTATGAGAGTTTTACATACTCTACATCTCTTTTGTTGAGTATGTAAAAAAATTATTTAAAGGTGTTATATTTAGAATTCAATAATTTGAAAAAAATTAAAAATGATTTATCTGCTTACTTTTGTTATCAAATGACAATATTTTATGTAATTGACTCTCTACCACTAATTGTTTTACTCTTGTGATTGATATTTTAGATGATTTATTGTACTTTATCTACAAAATAGAATCTCTAATTTTCCCTTAAAAGGTTCCTTTTTCAGTTTTCTCAACCTATGTTATTAATTGTTGAATTAATATCACGTTTAATAATCAAAACATTTCTTTAAAGCTAAAAAAAGTTGAAATCTCTAATAGAACATCCTTTATTAAAACCATACTTCTAAAAATATAATTTTCCAAATGTCTGTGAATATCCTGCTTCTTTTCCTAACATTCATTCATTCATTCACTCATTGTAGGATATATTGAACTCCTCTTCCATATTAGACACTGTCTCATCCCTTGAGGATAAATTGTGACTAAGACACACAAGGAGTGACTCTTAAGAAGCTTATATTCTATTAAATCAATATGTGCCCCCACCTTGATAGCTTTAAAATAAATGCCAATTTTTAAAAATAGGCCTTTTCATAATAACTAAGATAAAAATACTATACTCAGTACAATTTCCAGATTACTTTTGTGGTCCCAATGTGAGAGAGTCATGAACAGATCCAAATAATCTCCCTTTGTTTATTATTTCAAATCTTAGCCCTCATATTATTTAATTCTATGTGATCTTTAATCCACTTTTTAAACAAAGGATTTAAAAAGATTTACTTGATTATGCCTTTTATTGCATCATCCAGAGAATGAAGTGCCAAACTAGAACAACCAGAAATTTTTGTAAAATTGAAACTCCAGACTTTCTTCATTGGCTCTCTATGCAAAATTCAATAAAGTTCCCAGAAAAATGAAAACATTTTGTGTTAAAGCCATTTTTCCTGAGCTCCGATCATGCATTTGATAAGTCATTATTTACAGATACATATTTTCCACCTTCGTGAGATACATAAAAAAAATTAAACTATCCTTAAATACTGAATTTCATGTTTTAATTAAACTATCAACACTGTTAAATATAAAAGTCAAAACGTAATGTTAAATTTGTAAGTTTTACAACAACGTTTTTTTCTCATTTCAGTGTGTGTGTATATATATATGTATACACACATACTAGATACTGGAACTTCAAAAAATGGATAATATGGATATACTATTGCAAACAATGTATGGCAGATATATGTGTATATACATGTACACATATGTATATATGTGGATATATATAAAAATGTATATATGTATCTATCTACATACACATATATCTGAAATAAAACAAGTTTGCAATGCTATATCCAACATATCATTTTTCAAAAAGTTCTAAGCTGAGTACAGTGGCTCACACCTGTAATCCTAGCACTTTGGGAGGCCAAGGTGGGAGGATCACTTGAGGCCAGGCACTCAAAACTTGCCTGGGCAACATTGCAAAATCCTGTCTCTACAAAACGTAAAGGTGAAAAATTAGCTGGCTGTGGTGGTGCACACCTGTAGTCCTAGCTATTCAGGAGGCTGAGGCAGGAGGATTGCTTGGGCCCAGAAGTTTGAGGCTGCAGTGAGCTATCATCAGTTTACTGCACTCCAGCCTAGGTAATAGAGCAAGATTATCTCTAAAAAACAAAGAGTTCTAGTAAACCTGGAAATACAAGATTACTTTTACTGTGGAAAAGATAGTGTCATAATTTTACAATTTTCCTTATTTGATCCTTGACCTTTAACAGGATGTGATTACCATTTAGCAAATTCAATTTTTGGCGATATCATTTGCATAACATGTTTTTCAATATTAATAATAATCCACTCATATTTTTGTTGAGATGATCATTCTTACTCCAGAAATATAAAGTATCTGTTGAAATGTCTCCTGACCCTCACACTGTATTAGAGGAATTTCGAGCTGTTGTAATTTCTGCACCAAAACCATAGATAACCTAGGTTGAGACTCATTATAAATTTCATTTTTTCTTTGTTCTGTTGCACATTCAGAAGAGCATGTGTATGATATTTACAAGAATAGTTATAAATATCTCCAAATTTTGTGGCCCCTCCTTTCTTAAGGCTTCAAGAAGTATTTATTCATGTAAATGTATAACTTTAAAAACACTGCACATTTTTTAGATACAAACCAATTACAAGGCATTGACAATAACCTAAGAAAAAAATAAACCATTTAGAAGCAGCAGCAACTGTGCAAGTGAAGTCGATGATAAACAGATGATTTTCCTGGGGCACAGAGGGTCTTGAAAGAATGT
Organism: Cebus imitator; assembly: GCF_001604975.1. Taxonomy (NCBI): domain Eukaryota; kingdom Metazoa; phylum Chordata; class Mammalia; order Primates; family Cebidae; genus Cebus; species Cebus imitator. The sequence goes on from NW_016107396.1 coordinate 1,907,257, forward strand.
GCTATGAAGCCTGTGTGAAATCGTCTGGTCTGGCAGACGTGGTGGGGATGTTTCTATGTATGACAGGAAGTTCAATTACAAATGGTTGTTGTGACAGTGTTCAAATATTAGCTTGAACTAATTAATTCATATTAGAATATTTAATATCTGTTACTATTGCTTATTGCAGTCACTTTTATGCTACTTACCAATTGATACAGGAAACTCAGTATTTCAACAGATGCTACCACTATATAGATTTGCACCAGCTGATATCAGCCCTGCACATCAGCTCTTGGAGCCCTGAATTACTCTCTATTTCTTTCACATACCTGAGAGCAAAACTGAGGTCTTTATTCTGCCCTAAACACCTGGCCCGATTTCCCACCTTATAGTCTCTGCTCATGCTTTTCTCTCATTTAGATGTCTTTCTCCCATAGCCTATGCCTGTTGAATTCCTTCCCTTCCATAATAATATGACTGAAATACTATTTGTCTGTTTCATGCCCACATACCTATCCACTTATCCATCCAATGTCTTATTTTATTTTTGAGTATAAGGTACTGCTAAACATAAGAGAAATACAGCAATGCCACTCTCCTTTATGAAAATCCACCTCAGCTCAATCTAATGAAGTTTCTCCCGCCCTGGAAGGAGAACTCATGGAACTTTATGTATTTTATCTTGACTCATTCTAAGGTTAGTGGTCTGATCTGTAAATTATTGGAGATGGAGATGTTTTAAACTTATTTTTAATTCTTGTATTGCCTTGTATATTAATCTGCACAAAATGGTTGGTTAAGGAGTGTCTGTTACAAACTGAATGAAAGAGGATAAAAGCTAGGTAAACATGAATTCCTTCAAAACCTTTTCTCTTAAAGTGCTCTTTTAATTTGCCTCCCATTCTATCTAGAAAGTTTTATCTCAGATAACTTAAAAATATTCATTTATATGTGTGTGTGTGTATATATACATGTATCTATATGTATGGATTCTAAGACCAGTTCATACCCTCAACTATTCTATCTCTGTGTTAGTCCTGATCACCTTCCTGCAGTTACATCACTGTCTGAGCTCAAGATTCTGCTGAAATTGCTCAGTTGATGTGCTTCCATGCAAGATAATCTCACAGAACTGGAGAAGTGCTCAAATTCTTTAACATATATGTTAATTTTGGAAAATTAAAGACTGAAATAATCTTTGAAATGATCAATTTGCAGAGGATTTGAAAGCATAATATATTGTTCAAAAAAGGATTCTCTTTTAGGGTGTTTATTAGGCTATTCTTGCATTGCCATAAAGAAATACCTGAGACTGGGTAATTTTTAAAGAAAAAAGGCTTCATTGGCCCACAGTTCTGCAGGCTGTACAGGAAGCATGGTTCTGGCAACTGCTAGGCTTCTCGTGAAGGCTGTGGGATCTTTCAATCACAGTGGAGGGTGAAGTGGGAGTAGGCATTTCACATGGTGAAAGCAGGGGCAAGTGAGAGAGAATGAGGGGGAGGTGCCACACACTTTTAAATGACCAGATCTCATGAGAACTCACTGTCATGAAAACAGCGCCAAGCCATGAGAGATCCGCCCCCATGATCCAAACATCTCCCTGTAGGCCCCACCTCCAGCACTGGGGATTATAATTCAACATGAGATTTGGATAGGGACAGATATCCAAATTATATAAGGGTGATAAAAATAAGGTAAGAAAATTGGGGGCGCATTTTATTAAAATGTTAGAACTAGAGAGTTAGTAAAAGATGGTGGGGGTCACCTACATATAGGTAGTAACACATACAAATTTAATAAAATATTCATAAATTGAATTCAGCCAAATGGGTGTTTGTTAATTTCCCCTAATTACTATTTTTTTGCTTTATTATTTTTAACAAATAATAATCATATTTATGATTATGTATGATTATATACATACAGTGTATATACACAGTGTGATATTTTTATACATGTATACAGTGTGTGGTGATCAAACCATGATAATTTGCATATTCATTACCTCACATTATTTATTATTCTTTGTGTTGGGAGAATTCAAAATCTGCTCTTCCAGCTATCTGAAAACACATATTGTTGAAAATATAAATGGTATTACAGTCAGTGTTTTTTAAACACTAAAATAATATGAAACAAGAGTAGGCAAAGAAAACACAAAAGATCTTTTCTTAAAAGACATAGTAAGTCATTGTAAATACTAGAAGTTGAGGGTATTCAGGAAGTTGATGCCTATCAGAAGATAAGAAAAATAATATAGTCAGGGATCTGATAAGTAGGTGAGGAAAGTCTAAAAGGAAATGAAAGAAGACATTGGATTTGACCCAGAGGAGCCACTAGTTGCAGCAGAAAGAGCAATTTCAGAGGAGTGATCAACATAGATGTCAGGTTGAGTGAAGCATAGAAATGAATCAGAAGAAAACAAATTGTAATAGGGAGTGGAGCTAGTATACTGCAGGTGTAGGAATTTGAAATGAAAATGGGAGATGAGATAGAAATATGGTCAAAATCAGCTATACGTAGTGTATAGAACCATATGAGAAAGTTTTAAGTTATGACTTCCTTCACTTTAATGGTTGAGACAAAAAATGAATTGATAAGCAGTTGTCAACCTTGATGGGCATTTCCCTATATGCAGAATATTTTTATAGTATTCTTATCTGGGACAGATAAGCACACACATAATTGTATGCTTTTCTTTTACATACCGAGTATATTTTGACCTAAAACTTACTTTAAATTAAAATCAGCTTTTCAAGGTGGTGAGATGCTAGGTAGAGAAATATTTTGAAGAAATTTGGGGATGTGATGGATCTGTTTATGGCCTTGGTGGTGATAGTTTCATGGGTGCATATTTATTCCCAGATGTATCACATTATATTCATTACATATATACAGTTTTTTATGTGTTACACCTCAATGAAGTGGTTTACAAAAAAGAAAAAAATATTTTGATTTGTCCTCTAATGCAGATGTCAACTTGGGTCCCTTATCAACATCCACATAAGATCAGTTCAAAGCCTAATCCATTCTGTTCCCTCTGTTAGTCCTCATCACCTTTTTGTGGGCATGTCACTCTTTGACTTACTTAAGCTTCTGCTGAAATATCTCAGTTTATCTGCTGCTCTGGAACACCTGTCAGGGAACAGGTGAAGTGCTCAGGCTTTTCCCTATTTCCACAATAAAAAAACCACATACACCCTTTACTCCACAAAAGGCTTTTAGTGGGTAACAGATTTTGCTGATGATTTCAAGAACTTAAAGAGGGTGTTTACATCTCAACAGTGTCAACAACTTCAGGTTGAACCTGAGAGGGCTTTCTTTTTAGCAGTTCTTTATCTCTACCACCTTGTGAGCATTTATCCAAATGTTCCAGAACAGTCACTGAAAGTAAAGAAAAAAATATATCTAAAGATCTTGGGTAGAAGAAAGGAGCTATTGTTTTATGTACTCTACAAGTAATCTTCATATGAGATCAATGTAGATGATTGGTTTGAACAGAGCATGTTTTCAAAAGCTCTGCACCTTCTATTATTAGTTATTAGCAGAATTCAGTACATTATGCCATGCAATTGTATAAGCAAACAGCTTTCTTTACAACTATAAGAGAAAATATATGCAATTGAATTATAAATGAAAGAAAGAAAACTGCATAAAATTCTGTACAGTCTTAACAAGTTGAAAGCAAATGGAAAAGAAAATGGGTAATGAAAGAGCTTCACAAAGTTGCTGAACTTTAGGAGTCAAAAGAAGGGATGGCTTGTGTATTTCTTTCCTTGCCCTTATAAGAACACATTTCACAATACTGTGTTCCTCGGCCCATTCTCAAATACCTGAGTGCCTGATATGGCAGAAATTAAGACTCTGCCTATTTCAGGATAATGCTTCAGAGACTTTTTTTTATGTGGTGCATGCTAATCTATTACAATATTTCTTAAATATTTTTGTTTATTCACTTTAAAGAACACCAGGAATATCATTTTGAGATTCTTGTTTGAATCAGGAGATTGAATTATAATTTTAAAATTTCCAAATTTCAAAATAATAGTCTAAAATAACCAAAATAGAAATGTGTTGGGAATTCTAAAGAGGAAAAATATCTTTTTGTTTACCAAGGCTTTCTCATTCCTCACAATAAGCTCCTCCACATAAGCCCTATTTTCCAGATGTTAAAGATGTAATCAAGAGAATATTTGAAGAGTCCTTGACTATTCTAATATATATTTATGCATGAGTTGCTATACTGGTCAATACTCCCTGTTGACTGTGGTAATGACTTACCTTGCTGATGCAAAACTGATCATAGCAAAACATGTCAGGCTGTGCCCACACTTCTTACTGATTTGTTACTAAAGCATTTCATTGGGACCTTCTTTTCTGTTTTCTATTGCTTGCTGTATAGCTTTATCATATAAACGTCTCTTCAAGATGAATGCATGACTGTGACCCAGGATAATAATTGCACATTTTGTGTCCCTGTGGTAAACATAATAATGGCCCCTCAAAGATGTCCATGTCCAAATCCCTGGGACCGGTAAATAAATTACTTTGCATAGCAAAAGGGTCTTTGTAGGTGTGGTTAAGTTAAGCACTTTGGAGTGGGGAGATCATTATGGATTATACAGGTGAGTCCAATCTAATCACATGGGTCCTTAAAAGTGGAGAATCTTCACTGACTGGGGCTTAGGGAGATGTGACTAGGGAAGAAGAGTTAGAGACATGATAGTACTGGCTTTGCAGTTGCAGCAAGGAGCCATCTCTAGAAGCTTCAAAGGCAAGGAAGTAGATTTTCCCCTAGAACCTCTAGAAGGGAATTCAGCCGTGACCACACCCTGATTTTAGCTTGGTCAGAACTGTGTCAGATTTCTTACCTGCAGTATTATGAATCGATGCATTTATTTTGTTTCACGGAATGTATGGTAATTTGTTATAGTAGCAATAGAAAACTAATATAGCACCTTCAAAGGTGGCCCAATATGTCCCTGCAAAGAAAATGAGCAGAAGTTGGGAAATTAACTTCTTTTCCTTCTTCCTTCTCCTCTGTTTCAAAATTTTTAATTTGAATGTTTATTGGTACATATAGGTGTGTGTGTATATATATATGTATATGTGTGTGTGTGTATATATATATATGTGTGTGTGTGTGTGTATATATACATATACACACACACACATATATATATACACACACATATATATACACACCTATATATATGAATATCCCATTCTCCATGATATGATTATTATACATTATATGCTTAGAACAAAACATCTCATGTATCCCATAAAAAAATATACGTATACACACACACACACACACACACACACAAACACACACACACACAGGTGTATATATATATATTTATGGGATACATGAGATGTTTTGTTCTAAGTGTACAATGTATAATAATCACATCATGGAGAATGGGGTATTCATCCCCTCAAGCATTTATTTTTTTGTGTTACAAACAATCCAGTTATACTCTTTTAGTTTTAGGTTGGGGAAGGATAACATGGGGAGAAATGCCAGATATAGATGACTGGGGGATGGAGGCAGCAAACCACATTGCCATGTGTGTACCTATGCAACAACCCTGCATGATCTGCACATGTACCCCAGAACCTAAAGTGCAATAATATATATATATATATTATAATAAATATATATGTTATATATTTATTATATATATTATAGAATAATGTATGTTATATATATCATATTATATAATAATATATTTATTATATATAATATATAATATATTTATATATAAATATATAAAAATGAATATAATATCTATTATATATATTTATTATATATATTTATGTATATAATAGAACCTATATAATAAGTAAATATTATATGTATATATATATTATTGCACTTTAGGTTCTGGGGTACATGTGCAGATCATGCAGGGTTGCATAGGCACATACATGGCAATGTGGTTTGCTGCCTCCATCCCCCCGTCACCTATATCTGGCATTTCTCCCCATGTTATCCCTCCCCAACCTCCCTAACCCTACTGTCCCTTTCCTAGTTCCCCCCACATACCCCAGTGTGATGCTCCCCTCCCTGTGTCCATATGTTCTTATTGTTCAACACCCACCTATGAGTGAGAACATGTGGTGTTTGGTTTTCTGTTCTTGTGTCAATTTGCTGAGAATGTTGGTTTCCAGATTCATCCATGTCCCTACAAAGGACACGAACTCATCGTTTTTTTATGGCTGCATAGTATTCCATGGTGTATATGTGGCACATTTTCCCTGTCCAGTCTATCATCAATGGGCATTTGGGTTGGTTCCAGGTCTTTGCTATTGTAAACAGTGCTGCAATGAACATACACGTGCATGTGTCTTTATAATAGAACAATTTATAATCCTTTAGACATATACCCAGTAATGGGATTTTAGTTGTTTTAAAATGTACATTTAAAATATTATTGACAATAGTCACCCTCTTGTGCTATCAAAATCTAGGTCTTATTCATTCTTTCTCACAATGGCGTACAGAGCAGTGAAGGGGAGGTAGCTCCTGTCTTCTCTTTGCTTTGGGGTGAATCAAAGAGGAAACAATTTTGAGAGTCACTTTGCAGGAGCCTTTCATTGTTTTAACTTGACTTCAGGTGATGGAATTTGGAATAGCCTCTTAAGCAAACCACCTATTTGGATATTCAAATTATGGCAGTTTAAAATTTTTAGATCAGTTTTCTTTAACCATCTTTGATATATACAGGAATCCTGAAGGTTTACACTTAAGAATTGGCTTGCAAGGTCTCTCAGTCATCAAACAAACATTTGGGGAAAACATTCCTCTCTTGTCCTGCCCTTCCTCACCATTAAAATGCCAAAGATGCTGAAGAGAAGATGACTGTGGTAACAAAGGTATTTGCAGTTATGTTTTTAATATGAATCACTCACCCCACAGTTTATTTCAGAAACAAAAATTCTCTATACCTCAATAAGGAAAATATGATCATGTACAGTTAAATGACCAGAGATGCAGAGATAATAAATCTAAGCCTAAATCTAAGCCTGCACTTGGGCATCATTGGACATTAAAACTGAGGTGAGGAAAAACCTTAAAAGTTGTCTAGTCTAGCTCCCTCGTTTTGTTGATGCTCAGGGAGGCTAAGACAGTTATTCAAGTTCAAATAGCTATTCAGTGACAGGGCTGGTAATGAACTCACCCCTGGTTATCGCACTTAGTTCTTGGTCACATTGCAACTCTGTCTGTCTCCTGCTTGTTTATCTCCCACATTAAGTCTGCCATGGGGAACTGTTGATCCTTCTTTGCAATTACCTCTCAGAGTCAGTCTTTCTTCACTCTCTGCCACATCTTCCTCATTTCATGCTTTAATTGCCACAACTGGCCTCTAACTAGTTTCCCTGGATGCTATTCATGGTACACCTGTCCACCGGGCTGATCCACCCAAACCATCATGTTCATTATGCCCTGCCAGGACCTCCAGAACCTTTCAGAGATGACCTCCAAAGATCTCACCCTGGCATTCACTCTTCTGTACAGTCTGGTCTTTATCTCCCCAGCTTGACCTCCTGATGCCTAACACATGCTTGCTATGCCAGCTGGGATAGTCTCCTTACAAACTTCCACATGCTCCTTCTCATTTCCACTCTCCTGCATAGTTCATGGGGTTCTCATGGTCTCAAATGTTTTTTTCTCTTATTGTTCCTGCAAAAATCATACACTGGCAATTTTTTAGCACTGTCTTCCTGTGGCTCTTTCCAGTAACTCAAGACAAAAAGAATTTCTCCTTTTCCTGAGTATTTTTAGCAAACATTTTCCATGTATCACACTTGATTATATATACTTTAGCTCTTCAGTGTATATGGGCTGTTTTTTGTGTATAAAGGAAAGAGGGACTCGTTTCATAGAAGAGATGTTATTTTGGAGTTTATTTGTGAGTCGTCGGTGAATGACACCCTGGGATGGGATGATGTCCCTTGAGGAAACCATGGATAGAAAAACTGAGAGTAAAATCCCTCAAAGGGAAGGAGGAAACCAGGAACCTGAGAAAGATTATGAGAGAGAGGTCAGGGGAGAGTCAGTAGGAGAACCAGGGAAAGGTTGTCATGGAACAAAAGAAGCAGCAGCAAGTTTCCAAAGAAGGATTCTCTCTGCATGAGGAGTGTTGGGTATTATTGCCTTTATTTAAGACAAAATAATTCATGAACCACTAATCAGTTTGGGATTTCAGTTAGTTTCCTCCCAAAATTAACATGTATCTAAGAACTTTAAATGTAGAATAAAATAAAGCTACGATCTAAATAATCCTTATTTTTTTAAATTTTTTATAGCTACAGTGTTGATTAATGTTTCAAATACATAACTGAAATAGATAAAAAGACACATTTCTTTGAATCAAAGAACTGTTTTAAGAACAAAAAAGAAGAAAAGAGAGAAAGAGAAATAATTTAGGCAGCAAAAAAATGGAGGATGATAGCTAGGCTGTTTATTATAACAACACAGCAGGTTGTTGCCAAATTACTTCTCCCACCATGGAGCAATTTAGTCTGGCCAGACTATTTCTTCAGGGAGACAAGCTGCTAATTGTATACACCTTGGAAGTGACCTTTAAAAAGTGCTGTGGCATTGAGAACAACCAATTTAGTTGTATTTGATTTATTATACTAGCTAATTAGATGAGTCTTTGACTCAATGATATTCTAGTTTCATTGAGTAAATAGACTACCTACAGAAATCAACCAAGTCATCTCCCGTTATCAGTATACAAAGAGTCTAAGGGTGCTCTTTGGAAAACGAAATCAAGCAGTACACAATCACGTCCTTACTACCAGGAGAGAAAAATCAGAACAGCATTATAGGGCTGAATCTAGATGCCCCAAATGTATTCCATTACATGTTTAGCTGGTATGGCATTTATTCTCAATATAGTCAGCTACTTCAATTGAAGACCATTAGATGACCATTTTAGCTTCCTATTTAATGCATGATTTTGCTGGAAGCCGAGACAGAAACATTTCAATTTTTGTATTTGCATACAAAACTATTTTCTGTTTTTTAAAATCTCCCAAAAGACACCATAGTACAATGTATTTTATACTTTTCTATTGGAAGATGAAGCATACATTTATGTTCTGAATTTCCAATATGAAATTCAGATCAGAACCTCTCCTTTTGTTGATTGTGGCAAACTAAGGATACCTACTATTAATGCTTATAGTTGAATAGCGGTCTCCCAAAATTTGTGTCCACCAGGAACCTCAGAATGTGACCTTATTTGGAAATAGCATCTTTGTGGATGTAAGTAGTTAAGATGAGGTCATACTGGATTAGAGTGGGTCCTAAATTCAATAACGGGTGTCTCTGTAAGAAGAGGAGATGGCACACAGAAATACATACAGGAAAGAAAAGCGACCGTGTTTTGACTCTTATTTACTATTGATTTTTTCAGAGTTTCTAGGGAGTCCATTCACTGAAATACCACCTCAGCTTGACCCCCGCCCTCCTAACTGCCTCCTGTGTGTGCTCAGCAGACACATCCTTTAAGCATCATTATGTGTGTCCAACTGCCCAGGGAATGTGATTTCTTTTCTGTGACTTTCCTTAACCCTTAAAGGTCATGCGGCAGTCTCAAGTAAGCCTGTTGGAGTTCCTTCAGTGGAGCCCAAGAGCCACTGGGAATTTTCCTTAGATGAAAGGTCTTTACTTTTTATTGCCTTTGGAAGTCTTTGTGCTAGTCAAAGCCTGACCTCTAAACTTACTGCTTTAATATTCTTGGTTGTATATTCTCCATTGAAGATCTTTATGGCTGGAGGTGCGTCTTTGGGTTTGGAGACTGTTGGTTTGAGAAGACGAGGAATTGCTGCTTCTTTCAATGCCACACGGTATAATGCAATGGGTCCTGGATAGCTCACAGGCCCAGAGGGCATGTGTTCAAAGCTTGTTTCATTGCTGTTTGCCCTTCAGTATGTTATTTAACACCTTCCGCCCTCAGTTTCTGTCTACCTCATAAGGTTGTTGTAAATTTTAAATGACTTTAAACACATAAAGGTTTAGATCAGTGCCTGGCACTTTATAAATTCCAGACACATGGGATGTCGTACATTAACTGTGTGCATTATGTCTCAGATAGAGATGCCCTTAGATACTCAGTCGCTAACACACAGGCACATTTTAAAGCCAGTGAGTCGTGTTCAAGTTTCTTGTGATTCACCCTCATCTACTTGTTTTCAGAGGGCCATGGTGAGATAGTGGCAGTGATGCTGTGCTGGGAGAAAAGTGAGGACCATCCTCTCAAAACTTCTCAGGAAAGACTGTTTCTTTAAGTCTGATCAAGTAATGAATGTCTAGTTATCAGTTTTTGATAACTAGGAAATGTCATCGAAAGCACATATGAACTGTTAAAAGACTGCAATAAATAGAATAAAGAGGTCTTTAAACAAGACACCTGACAAAATATCAATATGAAGAGGCTTTCATGAAGAGGAAATTTGTTCTGATGAGGCTCTCTGAAAAGCTGTGAAATGTAGGTAAAATAAAACATTGTTCCTGGCCTCTAAAGAGGGAGAAAGTCATGAGGAGGAGCCAGAGTAATCATTTACTACATGAATATTCATTCAGTTGTTCATTCATTCATCCACTCATTCATCTAGGGAAATATTTAGCCCAGCTTCCAAAGAGATATAGTGCTAGACCCTCAGAATTCAAAAGTGACTGAGTCTCTCTCACTGGTCTCAAAGAGCTAATTCAGAAGGAGGACAAACGGAGGCAGTGGCCTGTGCCCAGTATACACTGCAGCCAAGATGTCTTCTGCTCTAATATCTGAGGTTGATTTCTCAGGGTGACCATCTTTAGAGAACAATTTTCATACAAAGTAAACCCAGAAGAATGTTTGTGTCATGCTTTGTGCAATTCTAGAAGCCTAGAACTTCTAAAAGATCATGGAGCTGATCAAAAAGAGGTGATCCTCTCCTGCTCAGGACTGACCCCTCCCCCATCCAGGGACTTCTCCCATCTTTGTGGTATTTTTTTTTTTTTTTTTTTTGAGAAGAGTCTCACTCTGTCACCCAGGCTAGAGTGCAGTGGTGTGATCTTGGCTCACTGTAACCTCTGCCTCCCGGGTTCAAGCAATTCTCCTGCCTCAGTCTCCTGAGTAGCTGGGATTACAGGTGCACACCACCATGCCTGGCTAGTTTTTATATTTTTAGTAGGGTTGAGATTTTACCATGTTGGTCAGGCTGGTCTCAAACTCCTAAACCTGTGATCTGCCTGCCTCAGCCTCCCAAAGCTCTGGGATTACAGGTGTGAGCCACTGCACCTCACCTGTGGTTTCTAAACATAGAGTCCATGCCCTCAAGAAACTCTGGTTGCCACAATTTGGATGTTCTTCCTCTCTAAACCACGTGTTGAAGTTTGATTCCCAGTGTTGGAGGTGGGGGCTAATGGGAGGTATTTAGGTCATGAAGGTGGATCCCTCATGAATAGATTAATGCTCTCCCTCCAGTATGAGTGAATTCTCACTCTGTTAGTTCCCACACAAGAGCTGGTTGCCAAAAAGAGCCTCATGCCTCCCCCTACCCATGCTGCTTCTTTAACCATGTGATTTCTGCACACCTAGCTCCTCTTCTCTTTCTGCATGAGTGAAAGCAAACTGAAGCCCTCACCAAACGCCCAGTCTTGATCTTTTCAGCCATCAGAATCATAAACTAAATAAACTTTTCTTTCTCCATAACTTACCCAGCCTTGGGTATTCCTTTATAGCAACACAAAATGAGCTGAGACACTGGTCCAGACTGGCACACCAGGACAGACCATCTGGTTTCATCTCTTCAACAGTTCGTGAAGCAGAAGCAGCAGGAACTCAAGGTGGTAATGATAAAGCCACATTGGGCAGCAAAGTAGTTTCTATAGCAGAGAAGCTGGGACAGGGGAGATAATGAAACTAGAAACAGATTGAATTGAGGTTTTGGACTCTTCCCAAACAAACAAATTCTGTGTTCCTGAATTATATAATTCCATCTTCTAAAGATTTAAAGATGTTGAGTAGCGAGACCCTTCCTCTTGCGACTCATTTTGACTTCATCATGCTAGCTTTCTAGGGGTTTTGATGTAAGAATATAGAACAGCACTTTGGGAGGCCAAGGCAGGCAGATCACAAGGTCAAGAGATCGAGACCATCCTGGCCAACATAGTGAAAACCCGTCTCTACTAAAAATGCAAAAAGTAGCTGGGCATGGTGGCGTGTGCCTGTAGTCCCAGCTCCTCGGGAGGCTAAGCAGGAGAATTGCTTGAACCCCGGAGGCGGAAGTTGCAGTGAGCTGAGATGGCGCCACTGCACTCCAGCCTGATGCCTGGCGACAGAGTGAGACTGTCACAAAAAAAAAGAAAGAATATAGAACAAATTTGAGTGGCATGTTGATCAGGGTCCCACCAGGAAGCCAATGACACACTGAAATTAAGACAATTTAAGGAGAATCTATTAATAAAGAGGACAATTACAAAGACCTAGGTGGGGTATAGGGGAACCCTAGGCATAGTGCAAGTACATGGGGCTTGGGGGAAGAGGGACTGATCCTCTAGGCTTGAAGGCATGATGGGATAGAGTGGTTACCAGAAGCCAGAGGAGAGAAAGTGATACAGAGTTGGTCCCTTTGAGGACAGTAGTGATCTTTTGTCCAAGGACATAGCCATCCTGTGGGGGTCTTGAATGAAGGGAGTCAGGGTAATAACTACCGTGACTTCATTCTCCTCCTTTCCTCCAGTTTTTACTAGTGTTCTCCAATGCGTAAATCAAGGCAGAAGCCAGAAAGTGTGGAATTCTGTCAATGTAGTTTACAGGCTCCGTGGAAAAGGGCACAGCAGGGACAAGAGGCAAGAGCAGGTCTGGAGGGCAAATGAAAGACACAACAGCTAGTTTTGGTAAACTTCAGTTACACTGTGTTTTCCATGGCTAGCAATGGCAGGAGAAGCAAGTTTAAAACCTATGAATCCATGATTCACAGGGTCCGTTCCAGCATGTGGCCATGGGCAAAAAGAACCATCCATGCAATCAGTAGTCATTTCAAAATGACTAGCCCTTTACTTGAGCAGACCCAAGGATATTTCTCAAAAATCTACATTTTAATTACAGTTTCTTCTATGTTTCTTTCCTGTCTCTCTCTTTAATACCTGCCCTTCGTCCCCCATAACATCCTCCAACCATCAATTACACATTTTACCCTGTTGCCCACCCTGTTTCCCCACATTCATCTGTTCTTACAATACAAAAAAGCCTAGTGTACTTTGATCTGCTAACGTAGGGAGGACCCTTGTTAGGGATGAAAGAAGGAGAGATACTGAGGGGTAGGGTTATAGCAGGCAATGAGGGAGGGGAGGGGAGGCAAAGCTTCTGACGATTCACATATTTTTATGCCATATTATAAGCGTAGGTGGTAGCTCAAGAGGCTGGATGGTCAAGTGCTGGACCACTGTCCCAAGTACTTTTCTGGGACTAATTACAGTCTTAACATTGATGACTTCGCCTGTACTTCTGAGATAAGATGACAAATGATATGGTCTTTTCAAAAGATTCACTGGAGATCAATGCCATTCAGGGCAAAGCATGTGATCATTTAAATGCTTATCATTAAGATTTACCCACAAATGAAGTGATGCACCCAGCTCTATGAGGCCTGAAGCAGGAGTCGGCTGCAGTAGTACTGGCCTTCCTCTTTCTGGGTCCAGAGGTTGAATAAACAAGGTTAGGAAAGTAAGTGGCTGTCAAAGTCATTACTATAAACTTATATTTTTATGAGGATGAAATCCTAAGACAAGGCAAAATCAGTGATAGTAGTACTGACAATCTCTAGAAACTGCTGTAATAAACTTCTTTTTGAAAATAACTGCAACAGTTATTGCTACATGTGTTGGGATCTGTATTTACTTCTCCGGTTCAACTAACATTCACCAAAATAATTTTAACATATTAGGAAGCGTGGCCTCAGAAAAAATACCTGCTCTCGCTTAGTGAGAGCCTTTTGCATCACAGTAATTATAATACATTTTCTAGTGAAGCATAGCTAGCTTATGAAGCATGTATAGAGCTATCCCCATTTCACAGTTAAGGAAAGCCAGACTTAGAATGTCATGCATCTCATTTAATTCTGCACATCTAGTTAAATAGCGGAATTGAGATGTAAAACTGTAAAGTCAGTTGAAAACCTACATTCTTTTTATCTTGGCTAATTTTTGCTGCTAGAAGCATAAATCCATGATGGTCGATTATATTAATTTCAACATTGAGTGATTAGGAACACGTTATACTTATTTAAAACCTGAGTTAGATGTTAGAAAAGCTGCTCCTCCTATGTTGTGTTAAGAACACTCATGCCCACATCTTTCTTTTGCCTTGTTATTTTTCAGTGAATTTTGATTTACCTTACTGGATGGAATAGGCTTTGTGGCCAGATGCACTTCTTCTGGAACTTATTAGGTGAGTAGCAAAACCTCTGAGACCATTTCCTCACATATAAAAGAGAGGTAATTTTTCACATTTCATATAAGGATTCGAAGTAATAAATGTAAAGCATCTATCACAATTTGTGTAGCTCAAAAACAGTAGCTATTATTGTGGCTTACGAAATCACTTTGGCAAAGAGACTCGAGCCTGCTATCTGCTTATTTGCTTGGGAAGCCTAAGTTAATGTGTGAGGATGTGCATATCCTAACGCCACCCTGGCCGTACCCCAGACCTATACATATTACGCATGCATATCACTGCAAGTCTTAAATACAATGTATACTTTTACAAATGTTCTAAAATAATGTACATTTTATAAAGTTCTAAAGTAAAAATTATGTTGCATTGAACAGTTTATAAAATCTGCATTTATCTGTGGACTCTGACACTGAAGAGCAGATTAATAGAAAGATATTCATTGAAAGACAGCAATCAGGTAGGGCAAGGTGGCTCATGCCTATAATCTCAGTACTTTGGGAGGCCGAGGTGGGTGGATCATGAGGTCAAGAGATCGAGACCATCCTGGTCAACATGGTGAAACCCTGTCTCTACTAAAAATACAAAAATTAGCTGGGCGTGGTGGCATGTGCCTGTAGTCCCAGTTACTCGGGAGGCTGAGGCATGAGAATTGCCTGAGTCCAGGAGGCGGAGGTTGAGG
Source organism: Cebus imitator (assembly GCF_001604975.1). Taxonomy (NCBI): domain Eukaryota; kingdom Metazoa; phylum Chordata; class Mammalia; order Primates; family Cebidae; genus Cebus; species Cebus imitator. The sequence goes on from NW_016107396.1 coordinate 1,922,377, forward strand.
TAAGCCGAGATCGTGCCATTGCACTCCAGCCTGGGTAACAAGAGCGAAACTGTCTCAAACAAACAAAACAAAAAAAGACAGAAATCAAAGAAATAAAATACCCCACGGATCTGTCTGTTGATATATCCATAAAATAGGATTAAACAAGAGCAGGTTTTTTTTTTTTGAGAAGGAGTTTCACTCTTGTTGCCCAGGCTGGAGTGCAATGGCGCGATCTTGGCTCACTGCAACCTCCGCCTCCTGGGTTCAGGCAATTCTCCTGCCTCAGCCTCCTGAGTAGCTGGGATTACAGGCACGCGCCATGATGCCCAGCTGATTTTTTTTGTATTTTTAGTAGAGACAGGGTTTCACCATGTTGACCAGGATGGTCTCGATCTCTTAACATCATGATCCACCCACCTCGGCCTCCCAAAGTGCTGGGATTACAGGGGCGAGCCACCGCACCCAGCCCAACAAGTAGAGGTTTTTATTTCAGAGACTAAAAGACTTCAAGGTTTTTTTTAATAATATAGTGTAAAATGTAACATCAAATAAGTACTTAATATAGGTGGCAATATATTGTCTGGTGCAAAATTACTTGCAATAGATTTTAATATTGCCAAATTGTTACATAGTAATATATATATA
>NW_016107396.1:1924438-1936336 GCF_001604975.1 Cebus imitator
ATATACAATCATGTTGTCTGCAAATAGAGACAATTTGACTTCCTCTTTTCCTATTTGAATACCCTTTATTTCTTTTTCTTGCCTGATTGCTCTGGCTAGAACTTCTGAAATAGGAACACTTTTACACTGTTGGTGGGAGTGTAAATTAGTCCAACCATTGCGAAGACAGTGTGGCGATTCCTCAAGGACCTAGAAATAAAAATTCCATTTGACCCAGCAATCCCATTAATGGGTATATATCCAAAGGATTATATATCGTTCTACTATAATGACACGTGCACACGAATGTTCATTGCAGCACTGTTTACAATAGCAAAGACCTGGAACCAACCCAAATGCCCATTGATAATAGACTGGACAGGGAAAACGTGGCACATATACACCATGGAATATTATGCAGCCATCAAAAACGATGAGTTCGTGTCCTTTGTAGGGACATGGATGAACCTGGAAACCATCATTCTCAGCAAACTGACAGAAGAGCAGAAGATCAAACACCACATGTTCTCACTCATAGGTGGGTGTTGAACAATGAGAACACATGGACACAGGGAGGGGAGCACTACACACTGGGGTCTGTTGGGGGGAAATGGGGAGGGACAGTGGAGAGCTGGGGAGAGATAGCATGGGGAGAAATGCCAGATATAGGTGAAGGCGAGGAAGGCAGCAAATCACACTGCCACATGTGTACCTATGCAACAATCTTGCATGTTCTTCACATGTACCCCAAAACCTAAAATGCAATAAAAAAATAAATAAATGCACCTCAAAAATCCTTCCCTGGGTTTATTTTCAAGATTAAAGCTGAACAAAAGATAAATAATACAGGATGAATGAAATGAACTGATTCTGAGAACGTGTAGAAGGTTAGGTAGGAGAAATTCGAAGAAAAAGATTATTTCAAACTTGTTAGGTTTTTCCTTTTTATAACCGACTCTGGGTATTCCTGTTTCTGCTTCTTTTGTGATGAGCACATTTATAGACTTCTACTCTTCTATTGGCAAATATTACTCAAATTTTTATCTACCTGAGAGAGTATAAAATGAATCTTTTATGTTCTATACCAGTTTTACCCCAGATTCAATGTACTTCAACACATAATAGCTTCCATTCTCATCCGTCAGCATATGGTGTTGATCATACAGTGCACAGTAAGACAGACACAAGGTTTCCAAATGCCATGAAGTATTTTAGCGGCCTGAATTTTACAAAATAAAAAGTCACATTAAAGCCCTGTTGCTAGGCAAGTCGAACCCAGCTGTGCTCAGTCTCTGACAACAGGACATTTCATTCACCGCTCTACAGTGAACACCAATGTCGCTTGGTAGGAGTGAAACCTATTACCCAAAATGCCAGGATGACAGATTGCTTCAGAAATGCTCTAGAGGTGTATACATAGAAATTTGGGGACCGACACATACTCAAATTCACTTGCTTCTTTAAGCCTAAACCTTCCCAATCCTTTACAAAACTATAAATTTACAGTGTGAATGAGGAAGCTAATAGCCTAAGACACTGTGTGGTCTTATTTTTCTTTATTGAGAAAGAAGGGAGCAGCCAATGTAACAGCATTCAAGAAATCCTCAGATGAGGGCTTTTCCTCCTGGGAAAAAGAATGTCAATAGGTCAACAAATGCTTCTGTTCATAGAAAATGTAATTGATAAGATATTCATTGTTAAAATAAATATAGAAGGCAGGCATGGTGGCTAGTATCTGTAGTCTTAGCTACTAAGGAGGCTGAGATGGGGGCATTCCTTGAGTCCAGGAATCCAGCCTGGATGAAGAAGCAAGATCTCATTCTCAAGAAATAAGTAAAGGAAGTTATTCACCAAAATGCATTTTATTCATCAAACATTTTGCACTGCTAGGAAAGCCATTCATTGAATATTATGCAGTTGGCATACTTACACTTACTTGACTTTTAGGTGTCCAGCCCTAGGTTCACCTCTGGCTCTGCTACCAGCTCTGTGATGGTAGGCAAATCACCTTACCTTTCTGGGTCTTTCCCAACTCTAAAAATGAAAATATTAAAGTTTCATGTCTAACATCCTTTTCTACCCAGAGTTTTAAATGACTGCTTACATTTTAAGGAACATATTAATTCAGGCATGTGATTTCCCCCAGGAAGAGGATATATTTTGGGGGGAATGTATGAACATTTATGTGTATGTGTAACAATTCAATTATTTTCTTCTGTTACATAAAAAAGAAAGTAAATTAAAATGAGCATTATCTAAAAATAAGCAATATTTTCACACATTAAAGAAATTCTAAAATATGGGAGACTATTTCTAAAGTAATTCATTCTAAAAAATCTTTCACATTTATGCATTTATGTATAAACAAAAGATGGGTTTACAAGAAATATAAATTTTAAAACTATATATTTTAACACGTATGATGAATACTTACCTTCATGTCTTTTGAGAATGGCCATATATGTGTTTATGTTCATGTGCCATTCATGTACCAAGGTACCAAGCTACATGATTATGGCAGCTAGCCTCTAGGATGGCCCCCAGTGATTATCACATAATCTCATTATCTACGAATGGGACCTTATTTGCAAATAGGGTCTTAGTTGTGATGAGGTCATACTGGATTAGGGTGGGCCCTAAGTCCAATACAGCTAGTGTTCTTGGAGGTAGAGGGAGATTTGGATAGAGATTGAGACACACAGGTAGGTCATCATGTGATGGGCAGAAGCAGAGTTTGGAGTGCAGCAGCTGCAAGCCAAGGAGCACCACGGATTTCCAGCCCCTGCCAGAAGCTGCAGGAAAAGCAGGATTCTCCCCTAGAGCCTGCAGAGACAGCACAGCACTGCCAGCAGCTTGCTTTCACATTTCTCACCTCAGAACTAAAAGAAAATAAATACTTGTTGTCTTAAGCCATTCTGTTTTTGGTACTTTGTTTCAGAAGCCCGAGGAAACTAATACAAGCGCCATTGTAGAGGAGTGGAGAATGAATAGTCTTTTCAATAAATGATGCTGGAATGAATCTACATCCACTCAGATAAAAAGAGAAGTTGGATTCTATTTCAAACCATACACAAAAATCAATTTTATCCGTGTTGTAGATGTGAATATGAAAAGCAAAATAATAAACCTTGTAGAAGACATGTATAGTGAAGACATATAATCTTCATTATACAAGGGTAGGAACAGATTTTTTTGAAAAGAGGACACAAAAAATTTTAACTATAAAAAATTGATAAACTTTACTACAATAAAATTAAGATCTTTGGCTCCATAAAAGACACTATCAAGTGAGTGAAAAAGCAATCCATAAAGTGGGTAAAAGTGCTATCAACATACATCACCAACAAAGTGCTGTGACCCAGAACATTTACAGGACTACTACAGATGCTACAATATCAAATGTGGGTGAGGATGTGAAGCCATGGGGCTCCCACACATTGCTCCTGGAGGTGTAAATTGGAGCAACTGCTTTGGAAGACTGTTTGGCACAACAAGTTATGGTGCAGGCATGCATTCCCTGTGACCAGCAAATTCCACTTTTAGAAATGAGTGTTTAAGTGTAGTGAGACACACCTTCAAGAATATTCATAGCAATGTGATTTGTAAAGTTCACCAACAGTTGAAGGTAAAAATAAATTGTGATATACATGTATAACAAAATACTATAAAAGCAGTAAAACTAAAAGACCTCAGCTCAATGCAATTAAGTGGGTATCATACAACACAATGTTGAGCAAAAGAATCTAGACACACAAGGATACATTCTGTACGATTTCACTTACGTAAAGTTCAAAACAAGGCAAAATTGAACCGTAGCATTTAAGGATATCTGCTTAGGCATTAAAATTATATTATTAAAAGGAAGTGAATTATTGATTTAAATGTCAAGATAGTTGATTATCTTTGAGGGGTAAGAAAGGTAAGGATGGTAATTAAGAAGAATCATGCATGGGCTTCTGAATCACAGGTAATATTTTATTTTTTCTAGAGATTATTAGAGTGTTTACTTTGTGATAGATCAAAGCATTATACATGTCTTTGTTGTGCATTTTTTGGTATATGTATTTTATTTCACAATAAAATATTAACTGAGAAAAGTCAGGTACATGAGACAGAAATTCTGATTCAGTTTTTAAAATGCTTCAACTGCTGGGACTAGGGCAGGTAGTACTCCCTACTGTTTTGGCGGTGTTTCCACTGAGTTCTTTAATTTCCCCCATGCCAAGTATGGTTGTGGAGATGATATGATTTGGCTCCATGTCCCCACCCAAATCTCAACTCAAACTGTAATCCCCGTGTGTCAAGGATGGACCTGGTGGGAGGTGATTGGCCAATGGGGGCAGTTCTCCCCATGCTGTTCTCATGATAGTGAGTGAGTTCTTATGAGATCTAATGGTTCTATAAGAGGCTCTTCCCACTTTGCTTGCTCTCTTTCTTTTTCCTACCACCTTGTGAAGAAGGTGCCTCCTTCCCCTTCCTCCATGATTGTAAGTTTTCTGAGGCTACCCCAGCCATGTGGAGCTGCAAATCAATTAAACCTCTTTCCTTCATAAATTACCCAGTCTCAGGTATGTCTTTATAGCAGTGCGAAAATGGAGTAATACAGACAGAAGCAATGTTAGAGGATTTCTAATCAATTGTACCAACATGTTTCTTGACAGAATATGATGACAAGCTGAAAATGCAACTCTTTAAAAGCAAAACACATGTGGTACTGTGTTCCAAACAAATCACAGCTTTCAGTGGAACCATCAAAATAATATTACGTTCATGAAAAAGTTATCACTAATTTGCTAGAAGTGTCTTTGCTTGGTTTTGGCTTGTATTTTATCATCTCATCCATTCCACACTTAGAGACTTGCCATGCAATTACAGAAAGGCTCTAATTAAAGGAGCTTCCATTACTACCAAAACTAACATTCATATCAGAGGATTGTAATTAACATCTATGGATTAATTCGACTCTCTTTCCCTGTATATGCCCACTAAAGATCAAATACTGCAACTAATACACCCAAGAGAAAATAAAAGTAATATATGTGTAACTTGTTCTTTTGATTTCACGCTATAGTATTTCCTAAGCTGTTTCTTTTCTTACTTTGAAGAAAGAACTTCTGGTTTGGTCACGCCATTGTCACATGTGAATTTGCTTAACATGTTCTCTTAGTGACGTATGCTTTTACTTTAATTACTTTTATCTTTAAGCAGTCTATAGCTTTCAAAATTCCATTTTTTATGACCAGAGCACATTATCAAATTCCTTTTAAAATGATAATTAGAAAAAATTCTGAAATTATTGAAGCTAGAATTTTATTTTCACAAGGCTCAGTGTTATGTTTTATAAAATGTATTGTGTCACCACTCATGACTGAAACTATGAAACATAAAAATTAGCATCTACAACCAACACAAGGATGTTTCAAAAAATCTTTAGTAGTTAAATTGTTTATGATAATGGAAGTAAAATGAGTCTGCAGAAAAGCTAGATGGCTCAAAAAAACAAACAAAAATATCTCCAAGAGACACTACCTTTTTAGTGTGTATTCTTTCAAATTATTTCTTACGAATACATGTACCTCTACTTGCATATATGTGTGTGTGTGTGTGTGTGTGTATTCACAAATTAATTAAATAGCAGCTTATTCCTTAATAATAAATTATTGTTATTTATTAATTATTTAAACACTGCCTGCTTTTAAAAATATTTCAGGTGTTCGGTCGTAAGAACAGAATCCCCAAAGTACTGAATGGCTGGTAGAAAGTGAAAGACTATGTTCTCTGATTACCTTGAAACACTATAAGCCTACAACAGGCTGAATTGGTGCACAACCTACCATGGTATTATAGTTAAATCTCCAGAGTTGAACCACCTCCTTGAAAGAAATTGTTTTATTCTATGACTTTAGAGTACTTGGCTCAAGAGTAAAGCCAGTGTTCAAGCTCCTACAGATAATGAACAATAAAAATCAAGTAATTTTAAACAAGGAGTGAAGGAAGTTTATAGTGATTATAAATGCAAAGTAGGCAGATCAACACCTCTCTTAATTAAGTAGGAGAAAGTCATTTTAAACCTATTGTATAATATAATAGAACATATATAATTATAAAAAATAATATGATATAATCTCTGGGTATGACATAGCAGTTACCATACCTCGCATTTGCATACTGTTTGTTAGTGAACATCTCAAAAATGTGATATTTATATAACTCTGTACCATATGTAGCAATGAAGATATTTAGATTAGGAATAATTATTCCCATTTTACATGTTTTCAAGGGATGGCAGGTACTTTTTTAAAATACATCTTGTAATTTTATTTTGTTTTATTATTATTTTAAATTTTACTTTAAGGTCTGAGATACACGTGCAGAATATGCAGGTTTGTTACATAGATATATGTGTGCCATGGTGGTTCGCAGCACCTATCAACCTGTCATCTAGATTTTAAGCCCGACATGAATTAGGTGTTTGTGCTAATGTTCTCCCAGCCCTTGTCCCCCACCCCAGAACAGACCCTGGCATATGATGTTCCTCTCCCTTTGTTCATGTGTTCTCATTGTTCAACTCCCACTTATGAGTGAGAACATGCAGTGTTTGTTTTTCTCTTCCTGTGTTAGTTTGCTGAGAATGACAGTTTTCACCTTGATCCATGTCCATGCAAAGAACATGAATTCATTCTTTTTTATGGCTGCGTAATATTCCATAGTATATATGTGCCATATTTTCTTTATCCAGTCTATCATTGATAGACATTTGAGTTGGTTCCAACTCTTTCCTATTGTAAATAGTTCTGCAATAAACATATATGTGAGTGTGTCTTTATAGCAGAATAATTTATAATCCTTTGAGTATATATCCAGGAATGGGATTGCTGGGTCAAATGGTATTTCTGGTTCTAGATCCTTGAGAAACCACCACACTGTCTTCCACAATAGTTGAACTAATTTACATTCCCACCAACAGTGTAAAAAAATCATTCCTATTTCTCCATATTCTTCCCAGCATCTGTTGTTTACTGACTTTTTAATGACCACCATTCTAAATGGTGTGAGATGGTATCTCATTTTGGTTTTGATTTGCATTTCTCTAATGACCAGTGATGATGAGCTTTTATTTTTTTCATATGATGTTGGCTGTGTAAATGTCTATTTTTGAGAAGTGTCTGTTCATATCCTTTGCCAACTTTTTGATGGGGTTGCTTTTGTCTTGTAAATTTGTTCAAGTTCCTTATAGATTCTGGATATTAGCCCTTTGTCAGATGGATACATTGCAAAAATTTTCTCCCGTTCTGTAGGTTGCCTGTTCACTCTGACGATAGTTTCTTTTGCTGCGTAAAAGCCCTTAGTTTAATTAGATCCCATTTGTCAATTTTGACTTTTGTTGCAATTGCTTTGGTGTTTTAGTCATGAAGACTTTGCCCATGCCTATGTCCCGAATGACGTTGCCTAGGTTTTCTTCTAGGGTTTTTATGGTTTTAGGTTTTACGTTTAAGTCTTTAATCCATCTTGAGTTAATTTTTGTATAAGTCACAAGGAGGGATCCATTTTCAGGTTCTGCAGTTTTCCCTGCACCATTTATTAAATAGAGACTCCTTTCCCCACAGCTTGTTTTTGTCAGGTTTGTCAAAGATCAGATGGTTTTAGATTTGTGGTGTTATTTCTGAGGCCTCTGTTTTGTTCCATTGGTTTATATATCTTTTTTGTTATCAGTACCATGCTGTTTTGGTTACTATAGCCTTGTAATATAGTTTGAAGTCAGGTAGAGTAATGCCTCTAGCGTTGTTCTTTTTGCTTAGAATTGTCTTGGCTACATGGGCTCTTTTTTAGTTCCATTTGAAATTTAAAGTAGTTTTTTCTAATTCTGTGAAGAAAGTCACTGGTAGCTCAATGGGAATAGTATTGAATCTATAAATTACTTTGGCCAGTATGGCCATTTTCATGATACTGATTCTTCCTATCCATGAGCATAAAATGTTTTTCCATTTGTTTGTGTCCTCTCTTATTTCTTGGAGCAGTGGTTTGTAGTTCTCTTTAAAGAGGTCCTTCAATGTCGCTTGTAAGGTGTGTTTCTAGGTATTTTATTCTCTTTGTGGCAATTGTATATGGGAGTTCACTCATGATTTGGCTCTCTGCTTGTCTATTGATGTATAGGAATGCTTGTAATTTTTGTACATTGATTTTGTATCCTGAGATTTTGCTGAAGTTGCTTATTAGCTTACAGAGTTTTTGGGCTGAGACGATGGGGTTTTCTAAATATATAATCACATCATTTGCAAACAGAGAGACAATTTGACTTTCTCTTCCTATTTGAATACCCTTTATTTCTTTCTCTTCCCTGATTGCCCTGACCAGAATTTTCAATACTATGTTGAATAGGAGTGGTGAGAGAGGGCATCCTTGTCTTGTGCTGGTTTTCAAGGGAATGCTTCCAGCTTTTGCCCATTATGTATGATGTTGGCTATGGGTTTGTTATAAATAGCTCTTATTATTTTGAGATATGTTCCATCAATACCTAGTTTATTGAGTTTTTAGCATGAAGCGTTGTTGAATTTTATCAAAGGCCTTTTCTGTATCTATTGAGACATTCGTGGTTTTTGTCATTGGTTCTGTTTATGTGATGGATTATGTTTATTGATTTGCTTATGTTGAACTAGCCTAGCATCCCAAGCCAACTTGATCATGGCAGATAAGCTTTTTTATGTACTGCTGGATTCAGTTTGCCAATATGTTATTGAGGATTTTCGTGTTGATGTTCATCAGGGATATTTGCCTGAAATTTTCTTTTTGTGTGTGTGTGTTTATTCTAGGTTTTGGTATCAGGATGATGCTGTCCTCATAAAAAGTGTTAGGGAAGAGTTCCTATTTTATTTTATTGTTTGGAACAGTTTCAGAGGGAATGGTACCATTTCGTCTTTGCACCTCTGATAGAGTTTTGGTGTGAAACCGTCTGCTCCTGGGCTTTTATTCAATTGGTAGGCTATTAATTACTGCCTCAATTTCAGAAGTTGTTATTGGCCTATCCATGGACTCGACTTCTTCCTTTAGTCTTGGGAGGGTATATGTGTCCAGGAATTTATCCATTTCTTTCAGGTTTTCCAGTTAATTTGTGTAGAGGTGATTACAGTATTCTCTGATGGTTGTTTGTGTTGCTTTTTTTTTATTGCATTTTAGGATTTGGCGTACATGTGAAGAACATGCAAAATTGTTGCATAGGTACACACATGGCAATGTGATGTGCTGCCTTCCTCCCCATCACCTATATCTGGCATTTCTCCACATGATATCTCTCCCAACTCCCCAGCCCCCACTGTCCCTCCCCTATTTACCCCCCACAGACCCTAGTGTGCGATGCTCCCCTCCTTGTGTCCATGTGTTCTCATTGTTCAACACCCACCTATAAGTGAGAACATGTGGTGTTTGATTTTCTGCTCTTGTGTCAGTTTGCTGAGAATGATGGTTTCCAGGTTCATTCCTGTCCCTACAAAGGACATGAACTCATTGTTTTTGATGGCTGCATAATATTCCATGGTGTATATGTGCCACATTTTCCCTGTCCAGTCTATCATCGATGGGCATTTGGGTTGGTTCCAGGTCTTTGCTATTGTAAACAGTGCTGCAATGAACATTCGTGTGCATGCGTCCTTATAGTAGAACGATTTATAATCCTTTGGATATATACCCAGTAATGGGATTGCTGGGTCACATGGAATTTCTATTTCGAGGTCCTTGAGGAATTGCCACACTGTCTTTGCAATGGTTGAACTAATTTACACTTCCACACCAACAGTGTAAAAGCATTCCTATTTCTCCACATCCTGTCTAGCATCTGTTGTCTTCAGATTTTTTAATGATCACCATTCAAACTGGCATGAGAAGGTATCTCAATGTAGTTTTCATTTGCATTTCTCTAATGACCAGTGATGATGAGCATTTTTTCATATGTTTGTTGGCCTCATGTATGTCTTCTTTTGTAAAGTGTCTGTTCATGCCCTTTTCCCACTTTTGAATGGGCTTATTTGTTTTTTTTTTTCTTGTAAATCTGTTTTAGTTCTTTGTAGATTCTGGATATTAGCCCTTTGTCAGATGTGTAGATTGCAAAAATGTTTTCCCATTCTGTTGGTTGCCAATTCACTCTAATGACTTCTTTCTTTTGCTGTGCAGAAGCTCTGGAGTTTGATTAGGTCCCATTTGTCTATTTTGGCTTTTGTTGCCAATGCTTTTGGTGTTTTGGTCATGAAGTCCTTGCCTATGCCTATATCCTGAATGGTTTTGCCTAGGTTTTCTTCTAGGGTTTTTTTGGTGTTAGGTCTTATGTTTAAGTCTTTAATCCATCGGGAGTTAATTGTAATGCAAGGTGTCAGGAAGGAATCCAGTTGCTGCTTTCTGCACATGGCTAGCCAGTTTTCCCAACACCATTTATTAAACAGGGAATCCTTTCCCCATTGCTTGTTTTTGTCTGATTTGTCAAAGATCGGATGGTTGTAGATGTGTGGTGTTGCCTCCGAGGCCCCTGTTCTGTTCCAATGGTCTATATCTCTGCTTTGGTACCAGTACTATGCTGTTTTGATTACTGTAGCCTTGTAGTATAGTCTGCAGTCCAGTAGTGTGATGCCTCCCACTTTTTTTTTTTGCTTAGAATTGACTTTGCTGTGTGGGCTCTCTTTTGGTTCCATATGAAGTTTAAGGTGGGTTTTTCCAGTTCTGTGAAGAAGCTCATTGGTAGCTTGATGGGGATAGCATTTAATCTGTAAATTACTTTGGGCAGTATGGCCATTTTCATGATATTGATTCTTCCTAACCATGAACATGGAATGTTTCTGTATCTGTTTGTGTTCTTTCTTATTTCTGTGTGATCAGTGGCGATATCCCTTTTATTGTTTTTTATTGTGTGTATGAGATTCTTTTCTCTGGTGGTTTGTATTTCTGTGGGATAAGTGGCAATATCATTTTTTATTGTGTCTATCTGATTCTTCTCTCTTTTTGATTAGTCTGGCTAGTGGTCTATTTTCTTAATCTAAAAAAAAAAAAAACACCTCCTGGATTCATTGATTTTTTGAAGGGTTTTTGTGTTTCTGTCTCGTTCAGTTCTGCTCTGATCTTAGTTATTTCTTGTATTCTGCTAGCTTTTGAATTTTTTTGCTCTTGTTCTCTAGTTCTTTTAATTGTGATGTTAGGGTGTCAATTTCAGATCTTACCCCCTTTCCAATGTGGGCATTTCTGCTATAAATTTTCCTCTTAACAGTGCTTTAGCTGTGTCCCAGACATTCTGGTATGTTGTCTCTTTGTTCTCTTTGGGTTCAAAGAACTTCTTTATTTCTGTCTTAATTCCATTATTTACCCAGTAATCATTCAGGAGCAGATTGTTCTGTTTCCATGTAGTTGTGTGGTTTTGAGTGAGTTTCTTAATCCTGAGTTCTAATTTAATTACACTATAGTCTGAGAGACTGTTTGTTATGATTTCCGTTCTTTTGCGTTTGCTGAGGATTGTTTTACTTCCAATTATGTGGTTCATTTTAGAATATGTACTCTGTGGCACTGAGAAGAATGTATATTCTGTTGATTTGGGGTGGAGAGTTCTGTAGGTGTCTATTAGGTCCACTTGGTCCAGAGCTGAGTTCAAGTCATGAATATCCTTGCTAATTTTCTGTCTGGTTGATCTAATATTGACAGTGGGGTGTTAAAAGTCTCTCACTATTATTGTCTGGGGGTCTAAGTCTCTTTGTAGGTCTCTAAGAACTTGTTTTATGAATCCGGGTGCTTCTGGATTGGATGCATATATATTTAGGATAGTTACCTCTTGTTGCATTGATCTTTTAACTATTATATAATGCCCTTCTTTGTCTTTTTGATATTTGTTGGTTTAAAGTCTGTTTTATCAGAGACTAGGATTGCAACTTCTGCTTCTTTTTTTTTTTT
>NW_016107396.1:1936401-1984626 GCF_001604975.1 Cebus imitator
ATTTTGAGCTTATGTATGTCTTTGCATGTGAGTTGGGTCTCCTGAATACAGCACACTGATGGGTCTTGACTCTTTATCCAATTTGGCATGCCTTTTCTCATGTGATGAAAGTTTCGTTGGTTGTTACCCTTATGGGTAGTTAGGAGTTGATATAGCTGAATTTCATGGACAGGGAAATTATTGCTCTTATAGGCATATTGGTCCCTAGGCAGATGGCAAAAACCACCAGCTGATTTATATGGCAAATTTACTCAGATTTTTTCCAGTCTATTATTAGAAATACATTATTTGCTAGATACGTTACCACAGATTGTGAGACAGCATACCAAAGTCTTGGTAGATGTTTTTACTAAATACTGTATGAGTGCATGTGTGGATATGTATGTATGATGTGATAGAGAAAAGGTAGGCAGGTGACCATTAGGAGAGCTGAGAGGAAGAAAGGAGAAAACAAGAAAAAATCAAAACATGTAACTTTATAAATTACAAGGTATTTTATTTTGTTCATCTCTAATAAAGAAGGACTTCATTTGGATCCAGAGTTTGGTTCACCTCAATCAGTAGCAGCAATTTCTAGTTGTATTTGGCCCATGAAGACAAAAAAGCTGTAATTTTTCATATCTCCTCTTTCAGGAAGGGTGCCACATGGAGGGAGCTTCTTATAAAAAAGAATCAATAGTTAGAGGCAACTTTCATTTTAGAGAGGTTAAGATCAACCTAAGCCAAATATGACTGAGATATAAGTTTTTCTCATGGGACACATTATGGTTTCAAATGAAATACACTTTTTCCCTTGGAACGAACAACCTTTACTTGTGAGAAAACTGTCCAAGGTGAAGACAGAAAATGTGTGACCTTAGGAAATGCTATAGCTCTACAGCTGGTGCGGAAAATTCCGTTTGGGATATTTGGTCCAATTTGGCATCACGATTCCAACGTCATCTACTTGCAGACACTACAAGTGTAAATACATCTGTTGCTTATTTATGGAGCCTAAATTTAAAATAAGAAAACACAGAAGGTTTGGTCTGATAATTTTCTGAAATGAAGAATTTATTTTTGAAATCTTTACTGGAGGTCATACCCTGTTCTTTATCTCATTTAAACTGCACAAAAGTAATTTTTTCCCCTCTGAAACCATTCTACTCCCAACCCGTGTCTTTAGGAAATGCTTCTCTCTCTCTTTGACTGATGTGCACACTCATCATTTGTTCCACATCCCCCCACACAAGCCTTTTTGTGATTGAAAGGGGGCTTGAGTGACAGCTGTGACCTGGGCGTCAGGCCATCTGTTCCTGCTTTATAGATGGGGCTGTCAACGGCCTGACATGTGCAATTTGTTTCCTGAGCACTTTAATTTCAAGATTTTTATTTTTGTCAAAATTATTTTATTTTGGATCATTCTCTTGTCCTCTTTTGATAATTTGTTTTTTGTATAACTTAGCGATTGCACACTTTTGTTAATTTCTATTGAGTTGTAGAATGGCAATACTCTCCTATACTTTTAATTACTTTTTTTTTATTATAAAAGAATACAAATGTATAGCTTTCTTTAAAAAGGGTACCAAAGATTATAAAATAAAATGTAAAATTTCACATCTCTTCCCCATATTCCCTTAATCAGATGCAACTATAGCAAATTACATGTATATATACTTTATCTCTATATACACTTTTTAAGTATAAGAATAAACATGCTCATTTTTTTCCCACTGATTGGTAACCGTATGCTCTTCTATTAGTAGACATATACTTATGACAGTAAAAAAATAAACTATCAGTTCCTAGAATTGCAGTGTCAAGGTTTATCTGCATTTAAAAGTTTGGAAGATCTTGACAGATAGCTTCCTAACACTAATTTATGTGCTATCAAAAGTTTATAAGAGGATTGTTTTTTCCACTTCCTAACAAGCAAAGGTGTACTAGTTATCTTTTTCACTGTAGTGGATGAAAATGGCATTTTGTGGTTTTAATTTACATTTGCTTAATTTTTAGTGACATTAAACATCTTTCTATGTACTTGTTGACCGTATGTGTTTATTTCCCTGTAAAATAGATTTTTGTATCCTTTGTTCACTATTCTCTTTTTGATCATTTTCAAATTGATTTGTGAGACCTCCTTTTATACCAGAGAAATTAGGCCTTTGTCATAATGGTTGCCATACTTTGTTAAATTGTAATGCTTAAATATTTTGTGTATGGTGGTATTCTCAGATCAATTTTTAAAATTATTTTGACATAACAAATCTTCCTTTAGAGTTTTTGCATTTCATATTATACCTAAAAAACCTTCTTCCATTCAAAAATATATAAATGCATTTACCATTTTTGGTCTCTGGGTCTCCTATGACTTGCTTCCCTCTTTCCCTTCCTTCCTTTCTCCTTCCTTTTTAAACTTCATTCTGATATTTAAATATTTATCTCACCTGGAATATATTTTGACATAAAAAGTAAGGCAGGGATTCATGTTTTTCCTTAAATGGCTGACTAGTTGTTCTACATAATTTGTTGAATTTTTCATGTTTTCTCCATTCTGTTAAAATGACATTATCAATTTCTAAAAATGAATGATTTGGCCCGGACTTTTAAAATGGATTTTTGTTTCAGTCTTCTTGGGATGCCATAACAAAATATCATAGAGTTGGTGGCTTAAACAACAGGAATTTATCTCTTACACTTGCGGAGGCTGGAAATGTGAGCTAAGGATGGCAGCCTGCTTAGGTTCTGGTGAAGTCTCTCTTCTTGGCTTGAAGACAGCCACCTTTTTGCTATGTTCTGGTCTCCTCCTTTTTTATAAGGACACTAATTCCATCATGGGGCCTCATGCTATGACCTCATTGAAACCTAATTAACTCCAAAAGGCCCTACCCCATTGGAAGTTAGGGCTTCAACATAAGATTTTTGGGGAAATACCAATGTTCCCAGTCTGTATTCATTCCTTTTTTTTTTTTTTTCCAGATGATGTCTTGATCTGTCCCCAGGCTAGAGTGTAGTAGCATTATCTTGGCTCATGGTAAT
This sequence comes from Cebus imitator, assembly GCF_001604975.1. Lineage (NCBI taxonomy): Eukaryota > Metazoa > Chordata > Mammalia > Primates > Cebidae > Cebus > Cebus imitator. Next base: position 1,939,420 of record NW_016107396.1, read on the forward strand.
CTCCACCTTCCAGTTTCAAGCGATTACCCTGCCTCAGCCTCTCTAGTAGCTGGGACTATGGGTGCGTGCCACCATGCCCAGATAATTTTTTGTACTTTTTAAGTAGAAATGGGGTTTCATCATGTTGGCCAGGATGGTCTCGATCTCCTGACCTCGTGGTCCATCCATCCCAGCCTTCCAAAGTGCTGGGCTTACAGGCATGCGCCACTGCACCCGGCTCAGTCTGTATTAATTTCTAAGAGGCATTAAATCAAAGTTATCAGATATGTTCAAGCAGAAAAAAGGCCTTATTTCATCCCTTCAAAATCTATTGGTCACATATTACATTCCAGTCAAGATGCTCCAAAAATGAATCTGTCAATTCCCTTTGACAAGTAACTCCTGGTCTTTGTGGCAACACAAAATATACCGACAATTGCAACACAGTCTGTTAACAAGTATAAGAAAGCTGTGCATTCATTCAGCAATCAACTTGACAAGGTGCGCCTGGAGAAGGGCACTTGGAACTTCGTCCTGTGGTATTGGGAAGGCCCCTCCAGGGGCAGTTTCTCTTCTGAGCCTTGAGGAATGTCTAGGATGACCTTTCCAGGGCACAATGTGCCCAGCATAATGACCAGAAAGGACTTAAGTGAATATGCTTTTGCCCCAACTTATGATAATTCTAACCACCCAATAAATGTCACACGTAAATACTGCTAAATGCAGGAAGGAGTGTTAACGAAATCTAGTGGTTGTTAGGAGTTTGCAGGCTCATCTGCAGGAGAGCTTTCTATTAAATGTGAACTAAAAATAAAACTTGAGGGACTTGTGAATTTCCTACTGGAGCATATTATCACTCCTTCTCAAAGGTTCCTCATTAAAAAAAAATATTTCCAGGAAGAGTGATGGATAATTAAGAAAAACAAATTTCTGTTCTGCAGGGTGTGATAGGGTCCAATTCTGTCCGAGAAACTGTGAGCCACATAAATATTGTATCTGGGTCAACAAACAGCTGTTCAAAAATATCTGTGGTATTTGCTGTTTACTTTAATTGCCTTGGATAATGGTCACTAGGCAACAGGATGGTTTGCTGTGTTGTGCATGGCAGCCGTTAGTTAAGTTGTTACATAACATGCCAAGGCCTGCTGTCCATCGCTGAGACCAACTGAAATGAACAGTCATGCAGGGAAGTGTGGATGCATAGCCTTCGGGGGAGGGCACTTTGCATTCTCCACTACCTTCCACAAATATATTAGTAACATAACTCATTTACTTTGATTAAGATGAGTTATGGCAGATTAAAGGGAAATAAATTTTTAAAGCTGAATATGTATCTTACCTATGTCTGCAAATGTCTGGGGAAAGTAACATGTGAATGTCTTAGAGACCATATTTTTTTCTGCTACGGTATAATATATACGAATCTAGTAACCAGAAAAATCCTGGCAGGGCGCAAGGCAGTATTTTTTTTTTTTGTACTTTTCATTGAAAATAAGCTTTTAAAATAATCCAGCCATCACAAGTATACAGCTTAATGAATTTCACAAACTGACCTTGATAACTGGCACTCAGCTCAATAAACAAAATGTGACCCTCATGGAAACAGTTCCAAATGCATCGCAGGCTTGAGAGTGGGGATATTTCATGGTGAGGCAAAGGGAGCACAGAATAAAAGAAGTTAAGGACTCCCAGTCCAGAAGAGAGTCTTTCCATCTCTTCTTCTCAAAGACAGAAATGCTCCCAATATTTACAAAAGAACACATGGAGGATGAAAGTGTTTCCGGCCATTCCTGGGCGACAAAGGTGCAGAACTGGAGTGCTTCATTTTGAGTGCTTGTGTGTGCTCTGCTCAAGAAACACCTACAACTGATGAACCTGTCTGCTGAAAACCACAATTTGAGCATCTCAAAGCAGACTGAGAATGCTGCACAATTAATATCTCGATAGAGGGCAACTCAAGAAATGACTCGTCCAGTGTGGGCACTGGCTCATGTGTCAAACATAGAAGCAGATCAATGGAGCAGGATGCATACAGCAAAAAAGGAAATGGAAGAGACCCTTTTCAGAAGAGTATTCCAGAGCCTTAAGAAGGAGCAATTGTTAGTCCATTAAACACACACACACACACACACACACACACACACACACCAGAAATCACATTATCATCCTCTCTATATTTTGTGTTTATACAGGAACTGGTCATTTTATAATGTAAGTTCTGTTTTTAACAGTCTTTTCTTTCAAATGTTCAAAATATTCTTAAGTTTTCAAAAAGCGGCTTTCCTGTTGCTTTTTAAAGTCATCAATTAAAAATGATTTCTATCTGTAATAGTCAGGGTTCTCTGGAGGCACAGAACTAATGGAATATATATATTTTCCATTATATATATATATATATATATTTTTTTTTTTTTCACAGCATATATATATATATATATACGCACACAAATAAATGTCATATATATGAGTGTATGTATATATATATATATTATATATATATACACACAGAAATCCATATATATATACACACACACACACACACACACAAGTAAATGTCATATATATGAGTTTTTTTTCAGTATTGACTCACATAACCACAAGGTCCCACAATAGGCTGGCTGTCTGCAGGCTGAGGAGAAAGGAGAGCTAGTTCGAATTCCAATATTTTCTTTAATAAAATAGACAAAGATATCAGTGTAAGAGCTACACTGATAGAAGGAATCAAAGCTCTGTATCATAAAGAACATTTGATTCAGGCAAACAATGCGTGAAGGAAACTGTGGTCATTGTTTTCTTAATTCTGTTACTCATCCAAAGCAGGAAGTATATTTATGATTTAACCAAGAAATACTAAATTAAAAGATGCTATTCCAAGATTTTTTAAACATATCAAACTACTCAAAACAAGCTTTTATTTTGTTATCAGTGTTTGGTTATATTAAGAATTTATTACTATCATTTAGAACATAATTACACTTTAGAGATAAGGAATTTTACTATATGTTAGAGTAGAAACCTTAATTATCTATACTAAGAAGACATGATAAAATTATACTTTTAAACAATAATTACAGTACTAAGGAATCTAGTACCCCATGTTCTTTGGAATTCTAATCTGTAATGTTAGTTAAAACAACAATATATTTTAAGACATTTGGGTAAAAAGTACGCTCTTGAATAACAAGGATTTTTAGAATGTGTTTATTGGGGTCAAAGGAATAAATTTAAAATTACAATAGTTTGAAGTCCGGTAGTGTGATGCCTCCCACTTTATTCTTTTTGCTACCATCTGATCTCTCACAAACCTGAGAAAAACAAGCAATGGGGGAAGGATTCCCTGTTTAATAAATGGTCTTGGGAAAACTGGCTAGCCATGTGCAGAAAGCAGAAACTGGATTCCTTCCTGATACCTTGCACTAAAATTAACTACAGATGGATTAAAGACTTAAACATAAGACCTAACACAATAATAACCCTAGAAGAAAATCTAGGCAAAACCATTCAGGACATAGGCGTAGGCAAGGACTTCATGACCAAAACACCAACAGCATTGGCAACAAAAGCCAAAATAGATAAATGGGACCTAATCTTTTCTGCACAGCAAAAGAAACAGTCATTAGAGTGAATCGGCAACCAACAGAATAGGAAAAAATTTTTATAGTCTACCCATCTGACAAAGTGCTGATATCCAGAATTTGCAAAGAACTAAAACAGATTTACAAGAAAAAAACAAACAAGCCCATTCAAAAGTGGGCGAAGGATATGAACAGATACTTTACAAAAGAAGACATACATGAGGCCAACAAACATGAACAAATGCTCATCATCACTGGTCATTAGAGAAATGCAAATCAAAACTACCTTGAGATACCAACTCACGTCAGTTTGAATGGCGATCATTAAAAAATCTAGAGACAACAGATGCTGGAGAGGATGTGGAGAAATAGGAACACTTTTACACTGTTGGTGGGAGTATAAATTATTTCATCCATTGTGGAAGACAGTGTGGCAATTCCTTAAGGACCTAGAAATAGAAATTCCATTTGACTCAGCAATCCCATTACTGGGTATATATCCAAAGGATTATAAATCATTCTACTATAAGGACACATGCACACGAATGTTCATTGCAGCACTGTTTACAATAGCAAAGACCTGGAACCAACCCAAATGCCCATCGATGATAGACTGGACAGGGAAAATGTGGCACATATACACCATGGAATATTATGCAGCCATCAAAAACAATGAGTTCATGTCCTTTGTAGGGACATGGATGAACCTGGAAACCATCATTCTCAGCAAACTGACACAAGAGCAGAAAATCAAACACCGCATGTTCTCACTCATAGGCGAGAGTTGAACAATGAGAACACATGGACACAGGGAGGGGAGCACTACACACTGGGGTCTGTTAGGGAGAAATAGGGGAGAGACAGCATGGGGAGAAATGCCAGATATAGGTGAAGGGGAGGAAGGCAGCAAATGACACTGCCATGTGTGTACCTATGCAACAATCTTGCATGTTCTTCACATGTACCCCAAAACCTAAAATGCAATAAAAAAAGAAAGAATTACAACATTAATAAATAGACATTGCATATTTATAAATTAAGTACAATTTACTAAATACTTATTTGGTTTATTGAAGTAAATTCAAATATTTATAAATCTGTGTGATCAACTGAGACATTAAGGAGAACAGACACCTTAAAAATGTCAGACTTAAGAACATTCAGTTTAGCCTGACACTTGGCTTCATGTAAGCTTTGTTAAACTTGATTGTGGTTTCCTATCAGTTTTGTTCTTCACTCTTCTTTCTGTCTTCCTTTTCCCTTCCATTTTCCCTCCCTCCTTCCCTCTCTCCCCCATGTTCCCTCTTCCTTTCTTGAGAATTTTTTATCTCTTCAACATTTTCAGCATCTTGTGGTTCTAGGGAAAGATGATTCATTCATCTGTTTCTCAGTATCTCGGTCTCACAGATCAGAGTATATGGTTTTGTGTTTGTCAAGAAATAAAAGTTTGTAGGAACAAGAATCTATTCCACTGACAACTTTGCTTGCATAAAAGGAGTTTCAAAACCAAGCCTACCAAGTCCCAAATTGCAATACATCAGTTGAGGTGTTCTTGGCTACTACAGCTTTTTGTAAAACACAAATAGTACAAAAATTTATGGTTTGCCATAGTGATTCTCCTTGCCTTGGACCTAAATATAGATGTGAAGTCCAAGGTCACCTCAGTGTTTTAGTAGGGAAATTTCCACATGATAGGAGGTTTTCCTTTGATTTAGGTATCTTAAAAAATATGACAGAAAAGTGTTCTTTAAATCATAAATTATCTTTAAAAGAAAACAGAAGAGTATTATTTAAACTATTTATTAACACACTTTTCATTCAGATTGACTATGAACTCCCACCTAGAAGACAAAATTAGGAATATCAACTTATCGGAAACAATTCTCAAAAAAGCATTAAATTAGGTTGGTGCAAAAGTAATTGTGGTTTTGCCATTAAATGTCACAGTTAAACCTGGTTCACCATGGGCTATCATCCAACAGAGCTGGATTTAAATTCCATGTCCTCCTCACAGCCTTGTCTGATCAACCAAAATCAATTCCTTCCACCTTTATAATTCTAGCTACTTTCTCTTACAGGCATTGCTACATTTTGCCCTCTGTTAAAAAAATTATTTTATTCATCTCTGAATCCCTCAGTATATGAGTGGGCATGAGAGGCAAAGTCATCAATAGAAGCATAACGTGTCAGGGTTCCTGGAGGGGCAGTGACCCTGCACACACTGGTGCACACTTGCAGGTGGGAGGCAGCCCCCTGGGTCCTGAACTAAGAAACCGAGGGAGTCCCAACTTTGAGAAAGGTTTTCAGGAGGTATTTGCTTTTCATTTACACCCCTTTTCAAGAGTCTTGCTAATTTCAAGCAGTATACTTTATATTTTCTTGTGAAAATATTTTCTCAGTAGTTTTTTTTTTTCATTAGTCCAAGTAAGAGTAATTAAAATGCATGGCCTTGTTAAGTAGTTTTGAGACAGATTATTTTAAGATTAAATCTGTCATGTTTAAAGCAAGATCACAGATAGAAATTGTATACTTTATTAATCAACTGAATAGTGTGTTAACTTGGCTTTTAATTGATCCTTCTTAAAAAGGGAGGTTCCCAGAAAGAAAACATTATAGTTATTCTTATTAACCTCTTCCCCACCCCATGAAGTTTTAGTGGGATCTTTAAATCACAAGTTGTCATGGATTCAGTTCTTTTCATTTTTAAATTGGCCACACATCCCTTTCTGATTGACATCTCATCACTCATTACGGGATGGCTACCAAGTCTGGAAACCTGGATAAACACACAATTGATGAATTATTGATATTACACTAAGATATGTGATAAATAATACCTCTTTATTTCTAGACTTTGTGGTCACCCTGCATAATGAATATTTTTCCATATATAATAAACACATTGTTCAAACTGTTCTTAAATCCAAGTATAGTTCTTCGAGCCATATATTTATTTTTTGCTACTACTTTTGCAAATGTCACAGTATAATATGTGTTTTTTAAAATTAAAGTGAGCATTTATGATACACATTTAAACTAATGCTTATTTTTTTCCTGAATACTAAAGTAACACATGCATATTGTGGGGAAATTTAAAAATATAAGAATGTACAAAGAAGGGGTACTATCTTGTAAAATGCATTACCAAGTAGTAATCATCACTTGTATAACTGTATTGCAGTATTTCTCTGGATATATTTTTTCATATATAATTTTTCATATTTAAATTTTATATTTTTTATAAAATTTATATAATTTTTCTTGATAATATGTCATAAATATGTTTCTTTACAATTTAAATATTTTGCAGGCATACTTTTAAATTCTTAAATAGTCGTACGCAATATAAGATATTTGTATTTCATAATCAATTTAAATATTCCTCTATTTTTGAACATCTAGGTTGGTTCAGATACTTTACTCTTATAAAGAACAGCAATGATAATCTTCGTATGTAAAACTTTCCTGATCTAAAGCATGTACATATTTTTAGGACTCCAAGTAAAAAATGCCAAAGCATTTCCTAGCAAGATTGGTCGAATTTGTAATACTACTAATTGTAATACTGAGAATACTAACATAATACTAGCAATACTCATGCTAAGAATAAATGATAGTTATATTGAGAATAATATATTTATAAAAACATGCTAATTTGTTAAAAGAAAAATAACATCTTATCAGTTTAATTGATAGGTCGAACACTTTTTTCTTAAATGTACTTGTTACTTATATTTTCTTAAGTGTGAATTTCTTGCTCGTGTCTTTTGTATAATGTTATTTTGTGGTCATTTATCAGTTTAAATTAAGAATGCAACCCTTTGCCATATTCATCGTAAATATTTACTCAGTTTTATTTGTTTCCTACTTTTTGAATGATACTTTTTAGACACATACGTTTTACATTTCTAGGAAAGCAAATACACTGATATTTTCTTTTCTGATACCTTCCAATGCTTTCAAGTTTAGAGAGTCTTCTTGATCTAGAGATCAGATATTAGTTTTCTAAAAAATTAAGTTAAATTATAATTTTACATAGAACGGTTCCATCTCTCATAACTTAATTTGGAATATGCTTTTAAAATATTTAAGTTTCCAGATTTGGAAACTTAAAGTCTTTGAGCTTATGTAAAAAGTAAAATGTAATGCTAAATTTCTGATAGCACTTGATGATTATGATTAAATGTTCAAATGTAATATATATATAATATGTGTTTATATATCTAGCCAAATTCACATTGTCTATTTCAGACTTTAAAGGACCAAATTATGTCCATATTCTACAGGTCTTTAGAAGTACAGTGAGTTTCTAGGAAAAGGAACTGTGAGGGCAGTTGTTAGGTGATCTGTCTGAATCCTATTTCTCAGCTTGTTTTGCAGCTATTGCACTTGATTTTAGAGTGAAGCTCTCTAGTTATTATTGGCTGAACTAACTCAGTGGTGGGTCAATGGTCACTGTTCTTGCAGACATGAAATGAAGCTTAATTTTCTGAAGAAGCCACTGTCACTGATATGAAATGACATTCTAGTGACATTTTCTTCTCAGAAGTTAGTGCTGCTGCCTGTGTTCTGAAATTTAATCTGAGATCCAGTGGGCAAGTGCTCCAACATGGGTTGAGAATAATGAGTCATCCCGGGTGCCAACATCTGTTTCAAGTTGGAAATTGATGCACTGTTATTTAAAAAAAGGACTTCTGGCTTTTCACAAATGAATAATTAGCATCTCGCTGCTTTAAGAATTTGAAAAATGTTTTTATTTTGCTATAATTGAGTATATAGTGGTGAAATTCTCAAAAATATTTTGAATTTGTGGAAAGAATGTAATATTATTTGCATTCTGAATCATTTTCCCCTGGAAATTGAAATTAATTTAAAGGAAATTTTATAGGTCCAGGCACATGTTGGATGAATGTCACTGAAGATGATACTTTTATGTGACTAAATTTGTGACTCTATGACTCAGACCAGGAGGTGTTTCTTTGGTGGTAGGGCTAAGTCTCAACATTGGACCTTTCTGGGCCAAGGTTACAGAATGACTATTGCACAGATGGAGCAAGAGTAGGAAAAAGTCCCAGACAGGTAGCAGCAGCTCCATTTCATGGTGAACTTCCTGTCACATTCTATTTCCAAGGTAGGTAGCATTAATCATAACACTCTAATGAAGAAAATAAACCTTAGGCATGGAAAGATTCCAAATACTTGTATAAAAAGTGAAATGTCTACTTAATTATCCAACCACTTTTAAATAGTCAGATTTGAGGTATTATGGAGATGAAATGTTTGAGTCAGTCTATTTGTTTTTATGTGGCTGTAGTCTTAAAGTGGCAGAATAATAAATATATTTGTTGATTCTATTCTTGATTGACAACTTTGGTAAATATAGATTTTTGGTAAATATAGATTATCTGTGAAAAAAACCAAACTACAAATAACTTCAAACAATGAGTTTTCTTCATTATCTTCAGCAATCCCCTATCACTCACTTATTCCATTGTAAATATCTGAAGAAAATTCTCAGGGACTGGGCATGGTGGCTCACACCTGAAATCCCAGCACTTTGGGAGGCCAAGACAGGTGAATTGCTTGAGCCCAGGAGTTTGAGAGAAGCCTGGGTAACATAGTGAAAACCTATCTCTACAAAAAATACAAAAATTAACAGGGTGTGGTGGCATGCACCTGTAGTTCTAGTTACTTGCAAGGCCGAGTTGCTAGGATTGCTTAAGCCTGGGAGGTGGAGGTTGCAGTGAGCTGAGTGACAGAGCAGGACCCTGTATCAAATATATAAATATATATGTGAATATATATACACATATACGTTATGTGTATATATATATTATTTTCTTAGAAATCTAGTTTGTGGAAAGATACTAAAGCTCCAAAATAATTATCAACTTTTCTGTCTAACTTCAATTACTGTAAAATCTATTTTATTAATTACTGGTTAAATTTGCTCTAAATTATTCTAAACAAAGGATTTGAATACTAGCAGCTGTGAATTGATTAAGCTTCAGGATCTAGAACTCATTTAGCGATGTGTATATGCTTGTTTGTACACATTGTATCTTTTTCCTCTTACTCATTTATAGGTATTAAATTCCCTAAGGTTGTTCCAGAGAAGTTTCCATTATTCTTTCAGCAGTTAGACAACTGCTTCCAGCTGAGCAACAGCTTTTTCCACAGGTGGGAAAAGGTTTTTCTTCCTATTATTCCAGCAGTTTACTCATCAATCTTGGTTCAGCAACTTGTTGGACATGAAAAATTGGTTGGCTGAAAGCACGCTCTAGCTTTTGGTATATTTGTTGCCTTAAAAGCAGCAATAACAATGACAACAATAACAACAAAAAACTAAAGAATTTTGACTATACATCCTCTCAAGAAAAGTCTGAAAGAAAAAACAGGTTTTCTTTTTGGTTTGTTTTAAGAAGAAGTGAGCATCAACCTTAACAAGCAGAGGAATGCTCTGTTAAAGAAAATATTTATTTTCTTGAAATAGGGCATTGCAAAGGGAATATGTGTGCCACAGTAAACTGTGTGCATACTCAGTAAGATAAAAGAAGACAAGGGTTTTTAAAAGAAAAATGAGAAAATTTACATATTGTTTTTAGGTAATTATCCTTGGCTAGAAAAAGTCAATAACCTTGGTGGACTGTGGTTGGACAAGTAGTTGCTGGGCAGATGTCCTTGGAGAAGTATATTTTTGTGTAAGGTTGCCATGGTCTTTGTGCAAAGTTGTGGTTTTGCAGTCTTTTGTAATAGTTGTTGCTATTAGTTATTTATGCATAAGAACCCTTCCTTCTGGACTTTTCCAGCTGTATTTGCCAGAATTTTAAACACAAGTTACTCATTTTGACTCTGACAATGTTCACAGGAGTGTGGGAGTTAAAGCAGATTAATACTCTAGTTTTTCTAAGCTCAAGATTGAATTTAAAGTGACTTAAAATATGAAAATGAAATTATCATTTTTGGTGGGGTCTGTACAAAATGCTATTTTTCTCTTTCAAAGGATACTTGGAAAATAAATTTGAAAGTCAGCACTTATAGATTTTCTATAGTTGGTGAAATTATCTGTTTGCAATCCAAACATCTCTGGGTAATTAAAGAAATTAAGGAAACAACCTCATTTACAATAGCTAGGGAAAGGACTCAGGAATGAACTTAGCCAAGGAGGTGAAAGACTTGTACACTGAAATTTAGAAAACATTGATGAAAGAAATTAAGGCATACACAAATAAATTGAGAGACATCCCATGTTCATGGATTGGAAGAAATAATGTTAAAATGTCTGTCTACTTGAAGTGATTTATAGATTCAATGCAATCTCTATTAAAATCCCAATGGCATTTTTCAACCAAATGGGAAAACAATCCTAAAGTTCATGTGGAAACACATGACCCTAAATAGCCAGAGGAATTTTCAGCAAGAAGGGCAGAGTTGGAGGCATTGTATTTCCTGACTTCAAAATATATCCCAAAGCTACAGTAATCAAAACAATATGGTACTGGCATAAAAACAGACAAATAGATCAGTTGGAACAGAACAGGAAATGCAGAAATAAACTCAAGCATATACCATCAGCTGATTTTCAACAAGGGTGCCAAAATACACAATGAGGAAGGGATAGTCTTTTCAATAATTGCTGTTGGAAAAACTGGATCAACACATGCAAAAGAATGAAATTGGACTTACAATGCCCACAAAACTCAACTCAAAATGAACTGAAGACTTAAACTTAAGACCTGAAACAACAAAGCTATTAGAAGAAAAAGTAAGGGAAAAGCTCCATGACATTGGTCTTGACAATGTTTTCTTGAATATGACACCAAAAGCAGACACAATAAAAGCTGAAACAGATAAGGACTACATCAAACTAGAAAGCTCTTCACAACAAAGGAAACAATCAACAAAATGAAAAGACAGCCTACAGAAGGGGAGAAAATATTTGCAACCATATATCTGAAAAAGGATTAATATCCAAATATATAAGAAAGTCAAACTCAGTAGAAAGATAAAAATAATCCAATTAAAAGTGGACAAAAGATCTGAATAGACATTTCTCCAGAGGAGAAATGACCAACAGGTATAGGAAAAAAAAATGGTTAACACCACTGATCAGGAAAATGTAAATCAAAACCACAATGAGATATCACCACACACATTATGACTGCTATTGCAAACAGTAACAACAACAACACTCCCCCCAAAAAACCCAAAAGAAATCAAGTGTTAGTAGCTATGTGGTAAAAAGGGAAATCCTTATATACTATTGGCAGGAATATATACCGGTGCAGCCATTACAGAAACAGTATGGAGATTCCTTGGGAAAAACAAACAAAACTACCATGCAGCAATCTCACTGCTGGGAATATATTCAAAGGAATTGAAATAAGGATCTCAAAGAAATAACTGCATTCCCATGTTCATGGCAGCATTATTCCCAGTAGCAAGATATGGAAACCACCTTAATGTCCAAGCAGATACATGAATAAAGAAAATATGGTTTTTACATAAAATGAAATATTTTTCAGTCTTAAGAAAATCTTGCTCTCTGCAACAACATGAATGAACATAGAGGACATTATGCTAAGTGAAATAACCCAGGCACAGAAGAACAAATACTACATGATACCACTTAGATGAGGAATCTAAAATAATCAAACTCATAGAGCAGAGAGTAGCAAGGTGGTTTCCAGGGGGTATGGAGAGAGGGAAATGGGGAGATTTTAGTCAAAGGGCACAAAGTTTCAGCTATGCAAGATGAATAAGTCCTAGAGATACACTGAATAGTATAATACCAATAGTTAATAATACTTTATTGTACATGTAAAAATTTTCTGGGAGAGTAGATCCTATGTTAAATGTTTTTATAAAAATATATACAGACAGACAGACATAAAAACTTTTGGAGATGATGAATATGTTCACAGCATAGATTGTGGTGACGATTTCATAGTTGTATATTATCTCTAAACCCATCAGATTTATTAAACAAACATGTACAGCTTTTTGTATATCAAGCATATTTCAATAAGTGGTTTAAAAAGTACAACAGGACCAGGCACAGTGGCTCATGTCTGTAATCCCAGCACTTTGGGAGGCCGAGGTGGGTGGATCATGAGGTCAGGAGATTGAGACCATCCTGGACAACATGGTGAAACCCCATCTCTACCAAAGATAGAAAAAAATTAGCTGGGCATGGTGGCGCACACTTGTAGTCCCAGCTACTCGGGAGGCTGAAGCAGGAGAATTGCTTGAACCCAGGAGGTAGAGATTGCAGTGATCCGAGATCCGCCATTGCTCTCCAGCCTGAGTGACAGTGCGAGGCTCCATCTCAAAATATATATATATGTATATACAACAGCTGGCTTTCATTCCTTATATATTTGTGTTTAACAAAGTAATAATAAATTTGAGTTAAACACAAATATATAATGAATGAAAGCCGGCTGAATTGTAGTAATGTAAGACAAAGTTAATGGAAAATACTAGAATTCTATAGTTCGTTCTGTGAAACCTTTGGAGCAGATGCGTTCAGATATTGGAAAGACACTGTGGTGCATATGCCATGTTCTATGTTCCACCCTTACTAGGTTCTACAGCAATGTCCTTTATCAAATATTTTACTATTTCTGCAGCAAAACATGTAAGCATTCATGCTAAATGGAATAAAATAGAACTTATAAATAATATACATTAGTTCAGGTTAAGTTTTACCACCCAAAGATTGGAAGTAAAAAACAACAGTCTTACAGATCTCTCAGAATTTTTGGATTTAAGAATTCTCAACATGGTATTAGAGATGGTATAAGAAAAAAAATATATGCATAGCTTGGTTGATGAGGCTCATAATGACAGGTTCAATAATGACAGAAAAAGTATACACCAGCAAGTGAAAATTATATTAGCTCTCCCTTACAGTGTGTCTATAATTTTCTATTAGTCATTTTGCATACGTTCCACCTAACCCTCAAAGCAGCTTTGAATGTGCGGACTAATTTATCTCATTTTGTAAATAAGGAGGCTGAGGATAAGAGAAGTTAAGTAATTTGCTGAATGTCAGATAAATCAGACAGATTCCAAGACAAGATTTTCATATTTCAAAAGCCTTTGCTCTTTCCATACCACAATAATAAACTCGTGAAAGAAGGCATGTTCCCTGAATCAGGAGAAACAGGATCTAAAAACAGGGTTTCAGATGGTGGCTACCAGGCTAGATATTTTTCTGTCTTGTTAAAGATCTGATAAACTATGATCCTTTATCGTAGATATTAACAGAATCATCTGAAACTATATACAAAGAAATGACATAATTATGTGGCTCTGACATAGTTATTTAGACAAGTGAAAGTTGTTCAAGCCATACCATCTCAGAAGGAGGATTTTAAGCATCTTAAAGTCGTGGGTATCTCTAAGCACTGGCAAAAGTCCAGATAATGATACTCAAATTACTTGCCAGAAAAACTGACTACAACTAATTAATAGGTGATTTTAATGGCTTTAAGCAATGCTTTATTTTAAAGTAATTAGTCCTCTATTAATATGAAAAATAAAATTATTTAATGCAAATGTTTGCAGCTTAATAGCTCCTACAACTCTAGGCTTTTATTCTCTATTTTATGAGAATGTAATTTGTGTTCTTGGTTAGATTGCAAACTTTCAGAGGCTAAGAATTTCACGATGTGCTCTCTTTGAATTCTAGTGACCCTAGGCTAGGCATGTGGTCTGTATTTAATATATAAAAATAATTAAATCTGCTGCAGTCATTTTGGTAAACATTAAATTATTCTTCTTTTTGCACATGTGTTCTTAAATGACTCAGATTTTGAAATGAAATCTCAACCTCACACCCTGACATACATATCAAAGAGTTCTTGTTGCTTGGTGTTACTTTAAAGCTGAGTTTGATCATATCAGGGACAATTTATGAAGCTTTCTTCTTATGACCTTTCTGACAAATACAATAGTCATGCTTTGAATTACTTTATTAAATGCTTATGAAGATTTTATTTTTAGAGTGCTTCATCTTAAAATAAGAATAAGAAAACCAGCTGGGCATGGTGGCTTATGCCTGTAATCCCAGCACACTGGGAGGCCAAGGCAGGTGGATCACTTGATGTCAGCCTGACCAACATGGTGAAACTCAGTCTCTATTAAAAAGACAAAATTAGCCTGGCATAGTGGGCATCTGTAATCCCAACTACTCGGGAGGTTGAGACAGGAGAATAGCTTGAACCCGGGAGGCAGAGGTTACAGTGAGCCAAGATCACACCACTCATTGCACTGCAGCCTGGGCGACAAAGCAAGACTCCGTCTTAAAAAAAAAAAAGAATATGAAAACCTTAATAATCTTCCATGATCAGAATATTTTACAAAATGCCATTGCATGAATTGGAATTGCTGCCAATGCTAAAACAAATCTTGTGGATATATGAGCATTTAACTCCAGCCTGTTGTAGATGAAAAAGTTAAATTTGATGAATCATTCTCTTGAAAGGCTGTTCCAAGCTAACAGGTAAATCTTAATGGAGAATCAGCAACATAAACAGTGAAACAAGTGGTGTTTCAGTCTTCCTAAACAACTGAATTATTTAGATGTTTTCTAATATAAAATTCTTGTTGCATTTCTCTTTCTGAATCCCCTGCCAGGAATATCTTCATCCCAAAACTTTATTCTCTGAAAAGAGCTGAATGATTCCCTCCAGGTGTTATAGCTCAAGGCAACTGGAGGAAGGGAATCTCCTTATTCAGAGTAGATACTCGATTAGTGCAAATGGGCAGCACCCACCACTGACTGACTCCTCGTGGTGTTCTGGCTCCCGTGTCACATAATTTTTACCTTGTCTCATTTAATCCTTACCACAGTTCTTCAGTGTCATTAGCCTGTTGTTATTGATGACGAAACTAAGGCTCACTGCTGTTCATGAAGAAGCTGCAGACTTTCAAAGGCACATGTTCTTAGAGGAAAGAAAAGTTTAATTCGAATATGACCACTATACACTAATTGCTAAAATATTTTATATATTTTACAGTAAGAAAAAGAAAATTTGCTTAAGAAGGGATCTAAAATCAATCAATATATAATGAATGGAACAAATTTTATAAAAACTTGGTCATTTAAAAATATTTTCTCTACCTTATTAAGAAAGTATTTCTGTTTTAATAACTGTCTTTTCATGAAAATTTGAGCAGCTTCTGCTCAAAAACACTCCAGTCTCAGTGTTCCTGGACCAAACCCAGGGTTGGGCTGCTTAATCTCGTGACCCAGTAATGAGATGCAGATAAACTGCAAATGAGGAGAGTTTATTTCTATAACCGGGTACAGGGAGAAGGCCGGGAAAATATTGCCAGACCAACTCAAAATTACAAAGTTTTCCAGTGCACTGTACGTGCTATGCGTAAGTGTGCATTCCTCTAAAGACATAAGTGATTAACTTCTTCTAGCCTATAACTGAGGTCTGAGTCCTGAAGACCTCCCTGTGGAGTCTCAGTACATTTACTTAATCTAGATGGGTGCAGGTACCAGGGGTGATCACCCTTATCTTGTCTCCTGCTAAAATCAGGGAGGTTTGGGGTATTCCTTTGGACGCATAATAAAATTGTTTGTGGAGGCCTAGGGAGTTTCTTCAGATCTCCCAATAAAAATGGTTTAATCCTAAACAGATCCTGTTAAGAATTCCTCCATTATCTTGTCATGCTTCAAGGCCCAGGAAAGTCCTAGGCAAGACTCTTGGTGGGCTTTAGTTACATCCCAGCCTTTGCATAAGGCCACTGGCTCTCTTGGCCTTTAATATTCAACCTAACCTCTCAGTCAGGGCCGAAACAGTTGTCATGGAGGGCTGCCTCTGCTGCTGGCGGTGAGACCCGGCCTGCCACGCATGAAGCGGATATAGCCTCTTAATATTTGTTGAATAAACAAAACTATTCCCTTTCTTCCAGTTCCTATCAATCCAATCCTCTCACCAAGGTAACCACTCTGAAATTTTTTTTTAAATCATAAATTTACCCATTTTTATGTACAATAACATTCATATATGTACACATGTACACACAGCATAAGATATAATTTTACATCACTGACACACCAAATGGATTGTTCTACAACTAGATTTTTAAATTTAAGAATATATCTCGAATATACCTTCATGCCAGATTAAATGGGTCTATTTACTTTTCTTTAAAAAAATTATTCCAGTATGTTCCAAAGTGTGAGTGAACCATGATTGATTTAACCATTCCTTCTACTCATGAACAATCCCTAGGTGGAAGGTTTATGTTTCCTCCAAAATTTATGTGGAAACTTAATCTCCATTGCGGTGCTATTTAGCGATGAGGCCTCTGAGGAAGTGATTAAGTCATGGACGCTTTGCCCTCATGAATGAATTAGTGCCTTATAAAATAGCTGGGAATCAGCGAGGCCCTTTTGCCCTTTTGCCTTCTGTCACGTGAGGACACAATATTCCTCCCTTCTGCCTTTCCACCTTCTGACACAGTGTTTGCCCCCTCCAGAGGACTCAGCAACAAGGTGTCATGCTGGAAGCAGAGCGAGCAGCCTTCCACCAGACCCCAACCCTGCCAGCGCCTTGATCTGGGATTTCTCAGCCTTCAGAACAGAGAAAAATACACTTCTATTATTTATAAATTACCCAGTATATGGTATTTTATTATAATAGCACCAATGAACTAAGACAGACTTTCTGTAGTTGTTTCTAATTTTTGCCATTACAAGTAGCTCTGAAATGAACGTTTATGTATACATATCTTGGTACAAATATTGCTATGAGATAAGCAACAGATATTTTGAGATCTCTCACTATATTTTAGAGTTTGATTTGGGCAGTTGGCAAGAATATAAGGAATAAAATATTTCCTACCCTCAAGGGATTTTAACCTACATGGAAAGATAAGCTACAAGCCTATAAAAGACAAAATAATAAAAAATTTAGATAACAATGATTCCAAAATTTAGATTTAAGGGCAATCATAAGACATAATAAATTGCTAACTGTCTTTTCCATGCGTACAACAGTTAATTAAAATGAAAGTCACATTCCTTGCTCTCATATGCTTATAAGCCTAGAAGAGAACGTGGAGAGATGGGTGTAGGGCAAAGTGAAATTCTCCAAGTATTCATAGGATGCCTTTGGAGGCCCAGTGTGGAGAGTTCCTGGTGAGCCCAGGAAATGAGGAAAGGATTTGTTGAAGAGCTGACACAGGAGCCATGTCTTGAGGAGTAAGTGGGATTTAGCTGTGCAGAGAAAAAGAAGACAAAATTTATTTAGGGATATTCCCTCGTAGACAGACAAGTCAGAGTATTACTTTCAGCTGGAAGGCCAAGAAAGGTTTTCTGGATGAGGTGAGTTTGAGTTGGGTCTCTAAGGGACAAAGGTCCAAATGGACAGTGTAGAGTGAGGATGGCTCCAAGGGAATGGCCTGAACAGAAGCAATGGAGAGTGGCAAGTATATCCAAGGAATACTGAAGAATATAGTTTGGCTGCAGCAAAAGGTTTGTGTGAGAGAGTAGTAAGATCCAAGGAAAATAAGGTGGATTAGGCCAGGTCAGGAAGGCTTGTAATTTTTGGTTAATGCATTTGTACATTATCCTATAGACCATGGGAAACACTTTGGGGGAAAAATATTTGGCAGCCATATTATAAAATTAAGTTAGAACTCTGGAGAGTGGACTTGTGTTATAAGTGGAAATGTATTACAATTACATATAATTTCTTAAACTACTTAAAACATTTTTTCTTATAGTTAAAAATTGTCTCGTGTGTTTAAAAATATTTTTATAGTTTATTTTCATTTAGAACCATCCATTTTAATATAGGGTTATTATGTATATATTCTTGTTTAGTTACTAATATTCTCAATAAACAACTTTTATGTCTTATCTCAAACATAACTTGATTTAAAAATATCTAAACATTGTATATTTCAAATTTAAGAATTATTTTTTTCTACCAGTTTCAGCATTAAACATAGTTTTGTGGGGGTTTTTATTGTACTTTAAGTTCTGGAGTTCATGTGCAGAACATGCATGTTTGGTTACATAGAAAATTGCCTCATATTTTTAAGTGCTTACATACCTAGTACATTTTCAGAGTTGCCAATTCATTCCCTAACATTTTCTAATAAAAATCTAAAACTCTTCTCAATTGAGAAAGGAGTGGCATTATCCTGTTTTCACCCTAAGAGGATTTCATGGACTGCCATGTGGAAGGCAGACCAGAGGAGGACAAAAGATTATAAGGAATTATGGTGGTTTGAACCAGAATGTGTGATGCAGGTGTTAGGACATGGTGAAAGAGGTATCTCTGAGAGAAAGAGAAGAGCAGTGTCAAGGATGACTCCAATTGGAAATAAAAACACAGGAAAATGGGGGTACAGATGAGCAGAGAGATGGTCTAAGGGGAACACTTGTTGGTTTTATTAGTAACAGTTGGTTTTATTAGTACAGATTTGTTCAGTAGTGAGAATATTTGTTAGTTGTATTTATTCCTGTTTTCCTCAAAAAATGATGCAGTAGGAAAGAGGACAAGTCCTCGGAAATGCATGCCCACTCTCTGGCCCCGAGGCCCATAGCATTTCCCCTCGTATTCCACTGGTGAGAAATGTCACATGGCCACACTCTGCAAGGGAGTCTGGGAAGTGTATTTCAACCATGTGTCTGGGTATAACTCTTTTGCTGTAGAAGACTCTAAGGAGCACATTTTGGTGGACATCTGGAAGTATCTGTTTTCTAAATACATTATTCACTCATTACATTGAGGGCTTATTTTATGTCAAGTTCTGGCTATATTCTGGGGAGTCTGTGAAATAACTGTCAGATGTTATATGTGTTATGGTAATACAAATTTGAGAACTGTTACTTTGAAATCATCCAACTACTTATTTCCTGACTTCCTACTTAAACCCTTGGCAAGGAATGATTTGCATTTCTGGCTAAAATTACCTACCCAGGGAAGTATGTAGCATAGAGGACAAGAAGGTTATCCTGAAATCAGATCAAGCTCACAGTAAAGTAACACACTGACAACCTGATTTACAAGGCAGCCTTATGTGAATTTCTCCACGGGGAACCTGGCTCACTCCTGGTCAAGTTGACAATGAAGTGTCAGGACTGGAGATGCTGTGGGCCAGACCTGTGTGACCACAGGCAGCATTCTGCATGCTTACCTGCTTGCCTCCTCCCCTCCTTCTTGTCAGTTCCCAACAGTCAATGACTGTGAGCCCCGAAGGCATTCTTTTATTTGAGAGATCTGTCCTTTAGTTTCAATCAACTATTCACATTACATACACACGTAATGTATTTCACTGGCAAGGCTCTGCTGTCTTGACCTTATAGACTGTAGAACTCATTTACCTTGTCATGATTGCACAGTGAGTCTGTACTTCAGTGACTGTTCCTGCTATCATAACTTCCCTTTCTTCTCTGCCTCTTTCCACAACAATAAGGAGATAAGACGAAAATGTAGAGTTAGCAGGCAGCACTTTCTCTAAGCTCTGTGTATCCCATCCCCTGTTCAGTGCAGCTGGCAGGCGATGGGTTTCCTAATGGTAGCTTGTACCTAAATACAGTGTTTAAAATGCACAAATATGTGAGTTATTTCTTTTTTCTTTTGCTATTGTCTCTGCTTTTCTCTATCTTTCTATTAAGGATACATACATGGCTTTACATCTAATTTGCTTCTGTCCTATCAATGTCCCATTATCTTTATGCAAATGCCAATGTGTAATTATTGTGCATGCTACCGTTTCCAGAAAGTCAAATGGCAGCTACCCAGGTGTTTCACAGGGAGGTACCAGAAGACCTGGTTCCTCTCCAGGAAGCACTGTTCAAATGCCCATCTTTGATACCTTCTCTTGTGAATTGAGTCACCAGCAGGGTCCTTCATTTTTTTGTGCTTATCTTCTCAGGGAGACCACACCTCATTGCCGAAAGAGATAAAGATAATCCAGATTGCTGTACCCATCCTGAGCCACACAAATTAAATAAACCATCTGCTAACACACAAGAAAAGACTTACGTGCACAGCATAGGGTGGTAAGTAACATGTTTAGACTCCAGAGGGAGACACTTAAAATCTAGATTTATTCTCTACACAGTCTCCAGAGAGATCAATTTAAAAAGATAAAGTACAAGGTAAATTTTAAATGTCTTGCCATGGCATACATGTCTCTATTGGGCCAAGTCCATCTGCCCCTCAGCCTCACTGTTATGGTATGTCCCCCTCCCCACCTTTTCCCCAACCACTCTCCCATGTTCTATATCCCAATACTTGGAACAAAGCAAATATTGGTTGAATGAACGAAAATAATCAATGTTCCTTAAATTTGTTCTTTTCCTCAGCCTCGCGTGCCTCTCCCCCAACCTGCATCTGGTTTACTCTTATTTGTGAAGACTTCATTAAGCCGTGTCCTTTTTGTCACCTGGGATGAGCAGGGATTCACCTCCTTGCTTCTTCTGTCATTTTTATCAGGGTTACATTCATCACGTCACTCCATAACTTTCTATCTTCATGTTTGTTTTCCTCACAGGTTGTGAAATCTTCATGGGAAAAGATGGGATTTGATTGTCATTCAAAATGCAATGACTAATTCAATGCCTGGCACATTGTCCGGTGAATGAACTTATTAACCCATAATGAAATGTCACTACAAGAGAGACCAGAATATTCTTCTTGGCAGTTGGTAAGCTCATTCTCTCTCCAGTAGATAAATTTGCTTGGGAAATTTAATGGCTACAAAAAATTACTGGGTGAATATGAATCAAACCCCAAGGGAGCTGGACAGCCTTCACGGACATTTTTATTAAATTTAGTGAGTCATCTTTCTCTTTCTATAATAATACGTTGAACCTGTCAAGCAGAATGAAATGCCCATTTCAGAAAGCATACCTCTCCCATGAGGAGTGCTAGATACATCCTGTGGGGTTCTTCACTTGCCCTAACTCTTACCCAATAGGAATGGACATTGGTTATTATGACTGCTCCAAAGCTTATACTTTGGGAATTTCTAGATTATGAGTTTTAGCTATAAACCCCCCTTTTAAAAAAAGCCATAAAGCATCCCAAACCTAGATTTCCTTGAAGCTTGAAACAGGCATGTAGCTTACATTCTACTAATCAGACCATACTCATCCAGGCTTGGATTTGGAAATGAGCAATGTGGAAAAGCACCCCTGTGCGAGGACACACATGTAGCAAGCATGGTGGTGAAGACTTTAGCTCATCAGGGCGGAGCTCCTCGTTCCCAGTCCCCTGTGTCATCTGGACATAGGTTAGCTGTGGTGTCCTTACTCCTGCAACTGTTTGGGACTTTCCTAAATGCTTGGCTTTTCTGACTCACCTGGGATTTCTCTGAGTAGCTAAAGGTCATTTAAAGAAGTTATTTTCTGCCTACACCGGACAGGATAACTTGTTTTTGCAACAAACATTCCTATTCAACACCCATAACCTTACTGTAGTTTCACCAGCCATTTCCAGAGACGTGTTGCATTCTAATTGTTCTGAGGAAGTCTTCTGTCCAGAATATTTAGATCCTTTAAGTAATATGGAAGTGATTCCTTTTATGATCTTGCTCATTTTTCCTAATTTCTGTTGCTTCTCTCATTTACTAACCTCTCCCACCTTTTAAAAAACCATTTAGCCAGGATAGGTTAGTGAAAACACAGGTTTTAGAAATGCAAAGGACTGTGTGTGGGTGCTGGCTCTGATATTTATTAGTCACAGGACCTTGGACATTTTTCTAACCTTTCTGAGCCTTCCTCAGAAGATGTGGAAACCGTATTAATCCTGCAAGATTCTTGTTAGAATGAGACAAGGCCTGGCATCCTGACTGCCATCAACAGGAACTCTTATCAGAGGGCTCTGGTCAGTCTCGACTCAGTTAACTTTGAAAGGCATCCAGGAAGACCAAGTTTGTTTTTCTTTTACGTTAAGTTTTCCTGTGCAAGGCTCTGTAATAGTTTCCCTACTGAAGATATTTATTGCCTATTGAGTTAATTCTCAAATTCTTACTCTGGAATTAAAAATCTTCTTTTACTTGGTCCTATCTTTCCTGTCCAGCCTCATCTCTTATAATCAGTTTGTAAGAGCCTTTCGTATTCATGAGCTCAGCCCCTTTATCCTCACAGCAGGCTGTGTGCATTCCCACTGCTCCCTTGTTCCTATTCAGGGGATGCCCTTTCTCGAGCTTGACCCTTCCTTTCTCTCTTCCAAGCTAAATCAAACCTTTCTATTGAAATATATTGAATGTATAACATTTTGTATCACGTATGCATGCAATACAAACACACACATAACACATTGCATATATTGCACGTGGTGTAACATTCTGTATGCATAGCTCAAGAACTTTCCTGAGCAAACACTGTGATTTCTCACCATATATTGAGCAATTTTGATGCTGACTGCTTACATCAGGAGTCCTTTCTATTGCCAGATAAATGCTTTACATGGACTGTCTTTGAACGCCATCAGGTAGGACCTAGTATTTTACCAGTTTTGCAGTGAGGCAACAGAGACATAGAAAAGTGAGCAATAGAATCCATTAAATTTAGTCTAAAGTCACACACAGCAAATGGCAAAGCCAGGATTCAAACCCAGGCAATCTCACGTTAGAATCCAACCCCTTAGCTACACTGCCATTTCTTCCTGTTATTTCCTTTTGTGCCTGGTATAGAAATGATAAAAAGAAACAAATCAATTTATTATGTAGAGCATAGTGAACACAGGGGAGAGAAAAATGAAGTGAGGTTGGAGGCCTGATCAAGTGAAGCCTTGAGGGCCATGATCTTAATGCCACCACCAGGGCCAACTCCACAACCACCACTGATAGCGTGCCTGGCAGCAAGGTCAATAAAACAGCAGCAACGTGCAGCGCACACACGGTCCCCAGAGACCAGTGTCGGGGAGCATGTCCTCCACTCCTTCCTGTGAAGGACATCATTGCTTCTCTGACAGGCTACTCAGTTCAGTCCCTGCTTGAAGGAAACCCTTAGAAGTTGTTATGTTGGGGTGGTAGTGTGGCTCAGCGGAAGCTTCCCAGGATTTGGAGACTGAGGACATGTGTTTCAGTTCCAGTTCTTCCTCTCGTTAACTGTGACATTTGGGCAAGTTTCTTTGGCTCTTGGAATCTTAGATTCCTTGCCTACAAGGTGATCATACAAATGTCAGTATCACAGTTGTGAAGGTCACATGAGATAGTGCACAGCTTTCAATTGTTTTTTTAAAAAGTGAAGGCGTGGTTTTTATAAACATGAAAATTACTTTCATGTTCATAATCTTTAAATATCTTATCCCCTGTTTGACAGTAAGAGAAGTAATCCTCTTTCTGCTGTATGAAAGAGGAACATACACATCCAGACTCACTTCCAGCACTAAGCTGAGATGTTTCAGAGACACGTGACTTCTTAGAGTATACAGGAAAGGTAACACCCTTATACGGAAATTTTGGGCTAAACCCTGAATTATAGACTTTATTTGTGGAACTAAGTAACACATATGACACATCTTTCTCTAGGTGGCTCGGACCCATGGTGATATTCTTTAGGATAGGAAATTTTTCCATTTTGAGTGGTAATTATAAACTCTGATAGTCTGAGTCATATAATTATTTCATATTCTTTTAAAAGGGTTTTAGTGCTTTTGTGTATAACATTTGTCTTGTTCCTTTTTGATAATATAGGCTAATAAAAATTATTGATTCAGTAGAAAAAGTTTGCTTTATAACCAAAATTTTCAAAGTTGAAAAAGAAATCAGACACTCACATTATTGTTATTTCAATTTTAGCATGGAAATGAACCACTCTCCCTGGGAAATAAAAATGAAATGGTTTTACTTTTAAATTTCAATTTAAAATAAAATCCCAAATTAGTTAGCCAACGATATAATTTACATCAATCTTTCCCTTGTGATGATCAGATGCCAAGTGAAGTCTTTATCAGGTATCGCTAATGTTAACTAGCATCAGGTGGCATAATTCACATATAAGACTTATTCAAGGAACTGGTTGCAAATGAGGGTCCCTGAGGAGAAAAGTTCCAACCTGGCTCATTCCTTTTTAATAATATTAGCTTCTGTTTCTATGGAAACTGCACAACCTGTTTTACTGTTTGCATAAGATGTCTTTAGATTTATTTAAATAGATTCAAATAGTTAAAACTAATAGAAGCATTATGTTTGGAGGACAATATCACATAGACATTTTCACAGATGAATTAACAAATCACACTTTATTGCAGGAAACTATGCTTATAATATAAAGTGCCAATTACTACGCTTTTGAATTTCTGTATGTTTCTAAAATACTAACATTGGAACTCAAAGGGGGAAATGATTGTTTAAAAATCACTTGAATAAATATACCAAAAGAAAAATGGGCAAATCATAAAAACCAGTATATGTGTATGTGTGTATACATAACACTCTTTCTCTATGTAAATATCTACAAATGGCAAAAATGTATATTCATATAATAGGTATATTATATAAAAATTGGTGTATTAGTATATTATATAGAATATAAACATTATATAAAAATGTATTTAGCTAATAAATATAAACATATATTCGACATCAACAGTAATCAAGAAATGCAATTTATAATGATAAAATATCAGTGCTTACCTCTTGATTAGCCAAGATGAAAAAGAGTGAAACCCAGGGTGGGAGAGTTGTGAGGAAACAGGCACAGGATGGGAATGTTATTGGGAAGAATATAAATTGCTGCATATTTGAAGGGAACATTGACAATAAGTATCGCAATCCTTAAACAGATGTAATACAGGCGAGCCACTTGGCCCAGACGTTATACTTTGGGAACTGTTTTTCTTTTTAAGATGGAGTCTCACTCTGTTACCCAGGCTGGAGTGCAGTGGCACAATCTCGGCTCACTGCAGCCTCTACCTCCTTGGGTCAAGTGGTCCTCCTGCCTCAGCCTCTTGATTAGCTAGGACTACAAGGAAGCTTACCTAGGGATTTATAAGGAGATAGACTAATAAGGAAATTGATCATAATATTATAATTTTATAAACCTCAAAATCTAGAAAGAAATAAAATGTATGCCACCAGGAAATTCTTTCCTTTGGTCACACTCCATCAGAGTGACACACGTGCCTACTTTTACTCCTCAGTGTTTCTCTAGTTTCTCGTATAAGGCCTAGATGCTCAGTAATCATTTGTTGAATGAAACTAAGTGATGGTATCAAGCTATAGTTAATTACTGCAAAGATGTCCCAGATATGTTAAGTAAAAAAAAGGTGACAAAATAAAATATAAAATGTGATTATTTTAAAAATCATCACTTTATGTAAATATGAATGAACTCTATAACAATATACCCCATAATGACTAAATCAAAAAGTGATTGAGAAGTAGATTGTGAATGTGAGTTTCAGAAATACCTTAACTGCTGTACTTCCCTCAGATTTTCTGTTAATACAAAGAGTGACATATAAAACACAAGGATGCCTAAAAACCTCTCAAATAGTTCTTTCAATAAATATAAAATTAAAATTCTATTCAGTAAAAATGGTATGCTGTAATTCAGTGGAAATACTTTCTTCTTTAGAATAAAAAAATGATGTGTCTAATGATGTTATAGGTTTTATAAAATATGGTGCTTCTACATTGAACTATTACAGCAATATTTTAGCTGGTCTCTTTGTCTCCTTTCAATTTTCTCACTGATTCACACCAGATTAACCTTCCTAAGCAATCACATGATTTTATTTGCCTTCTCAAAATTGTCAATGTTTCTTCTTTGAGTATAGGTCAAGACGTTATGGATGTTTGTGCTCCCCCAAATTCACATGTGGAGGCCCTAATCCCTAATATGATGATATTTGGAGGTGGCAGTTTGGGAGGTAATTACAATTAGATGATGTCTTGAGGGTGGATCCCCTATGACAGGATTAGTGTCCTCATAAGAAAAAGAGAGGTCAGATCGATCTCCCTCTCTCCCTCTCTCTCTCTGTGTGTGTGTGTGAGTGTGTGTGTGTGTGTGTGTGTGTGTGTGTGTGTGTGTCTTTGCCATGTGAAGACACAGTGAGAAGGTGTATGTCTGCAAACCAGGAAGAGGGCCTCATCAGAAACTTAATCAGCTTGTACTTTGATTTTAGACTTTCTGACCTCCAGAACTGTGAGAAATAAATTCTTGTTGGTTAAACTCTAGTTTCCCAACAATTTGTGTTGGTCTATGGTATTTTGTTAGGGAAACTACAGCTGAAACTAGATCTAAACTCTTTAACAGGGCCCACAAAAAGCATTTCATGATAGAGGCTTCCTGAGTTCCTTGGCCATTCCCTACACACCCAGCAAGTCTATCGTTCTATACCCAATTCTCTTGACATACCCTATACCTTTCTACTTCTGTTCCTTTCTTTTTAAATGTTAATTTGCCTATTCATATTCCAGACCCACAATCCCAATTTTTGCCTGAGGAAATCCTACTCTTGTTTCAATATCACCACCTCCATACGGCTTCCTAGATTGTCTTATTCCTTAACTGAACTTTTTTTTTCCTAGGATGTCATTGTTGGAAATTGATTATAGTACTTATCAAAGTCAGCCATATTTAACTGTTAATTGTGAACATATCTGAATCTAAATCATATCTTATTTTGCATTCTCTTCTCTAACCCTTCACCTGCCCAGATACAAAGCATAAGGCTAAGCAAATACATACTGAATGTTTTTCAAGTGCTGGATTAAACTCTTCTATCAGAGTTCCAAGCCTAATGTTAAAATCTATTTAATATATTTAAAAATATGTTTTCTTCACAAAGGTAATACAGTTTGAATCTTCAAAATCCTTTTTTCAGATTGAAGATTTCTGTACTTGATTGAACACAGGTGACTATCAACACAATCACAACAGTAATTGTAGAACTTACTATGTGCTAGACACTGAGCTGAACATTTACAAGCACCATGCCATTGAATTCAGTAAGATCTCTCTTGTCTAGATACTATCTCCATTTCACTGATAAGGAAACATGTTTTGAGAGTTTCAAGTAACTTGCCGAAGGTCACTGTTTTCGTCTGTTTTCTGCTGCTGTAACAGAATACCACAGACTGAGTGATTAATCAACAATAAAGTTTATTTGGCCCACAGTTCTGGAGGCTGGGAAGTCCAAAAGCATGGTGCTCCCATCTGACAAGGGCCTTTGTGCTATATCTTCCTATGGCAGAAGGTTGGAAGGGCGAGAGAGTGTAATTAAGCAAGAGAGTAAGAGAGAGCCAGAGACCAAGAGGGGGCCAAACTTGCCTGTATAGTAAGCCCTCTCTGGCAATAACTATCCTCCTCCCTTGATAATGATGTTAATCCATTCATGAGGGAAGAGCTCTTTTGATCTAATTACCTCTTATTAGATCTCACTTTCCAAAACTGTTGCACTGGAAACTTTTCCAACACATAAACTTTGGGAGACACATCCAAGTTACAGCAGTCACCTTCTGTAAAAGCAATAGAGTCAAGTTTAAAACCCAGTCTGTCTAAATGTAGTCTATGCTCTTAATCTCCACACTATATTACCTGGTAATACATGTTTTTATGTAACATTTTACTTGACATTGTGAAAAATCAAAATTAAAATAAACTTAAAAAACAAGAAGCTACTACTTGGAACTATCATTTGGAGCAAACCATCCTCACTGTGCCTGTTTGGTTAGGGCTGACCCCTCTTAGATTGTGAGTATCTCTAACTGTAGCATGGAATGTCCTTGTTACAATGCTCTGATGTTCTCAGATTAATATACCATTATAGAAAGATATATGGATTTATTATTACTTCCTTTAATTATTGCATAAGTCAGATTCTCCTCTGATATCTGTTTGCTTGAAAATATGTCACATAAGAATATTTTCCTTAGATTATTCTAAATTTTGGGGGGTAAAACTTAAGACTGAGAAATCTGAGACTTGGATGACAGTGCCTTTATAGATACATAAAGACAAAAAAAAGTCTCCATGTATCATTAAATGAAATCAGATGAAATTTAAGTAAGTGAATAACACATTCTACAATAGAGAAGAAAGCATGGACTGTTTAGGTAAAGGCATATGCAGGAAAGCAGGATGCCTGTGGCCTTGCAAAGCTGTATCACCTGCAGAGTTCTAGGTTCAAGGAAGTAGGCTTTGCTCCAGATTGGATGTTGTCAGGAAGCAATTCTATGATTGGATATCTTTAATAAATTTTATCTATATGGCAGGAGAAATGAAGTAAGGCTAAAGGTATAATTGATAAGCAGCTTTCATATCAGCTAAGGTAGAGGATGCTTAATAATTTGCGTGGTTTGGACAATATTCTTGTTTTTGTCCAGGTTCAGACTTCTGGAAGTGTCTTGATTTTGTCATGATCCATCAAAGTAGTACAGGGTGCTTGACTGATGTGGGTGTTCTGTGAAATTGTGTTCAGCAGGACAGCACCACAACCTAGCTCTGAGTGTCAGGCCAGTATCTAACAACCCCAAGGTTTTACTGATAGCACCAGGCCAGCTCCTGCCTGTCAAGATCTGGTTTTTCTCTTCTCTTTTTCAGATCCTTAACAAGATTTTAGTATCATTCAGCAACCTCAGAGACTACATCTCTCCCGACACCAATGACCGTGGCCTTGAATTCCTTGCTCAGTGAATGTGCTTAGCAAATACTGGTCGGAGAGTAATTTCTCCTATTTCTCTGGCCAGCTTGACTTTAGGGTGACATTTGGCTGGATAAACAAAAATATCTTAAAATAACATAAATCTAATTTTAAATCTGCTTGGGAAATCATAAACCATTAGTAAAATATGTTCTCTTGGTTCTAAATATACTACTTTTTCAGTTTAGTTGTCTTAATTAGCATAATTTACCAACACTAAAAATAATTTCTAGAACAAAAGCCTGTGAAAATAGAAGCAAAAGAGCTCTTTTCCTCCCCATTTTAGAGCTCAATCCCCCACAACTTTACTACAAACACTTTAGAAGACTTTGGTGAAATACTGATCCTGATTTAAATCCTGAGCTATTTTTTTATTATTGTCCATTAACTATTTGGAATTCCTACCATGAAAGTACAGTGCTGAAGAGGCATACATTTCTCTTGTTTTCAGCCTTGACATTCTTACGTGATTAGCGTTTGACAGATGAAACATACAATGCCTAGGATGACCTTGGTAAAGACAATAATCACAGCTTATCACATGGTTGCACTTTAAAAACCTCACAATGAGGAACGGTCACCAGAAAATGGCGCTCCCTGTTATCAGGAAGATGAGTCAGAAAAAGAAAGGACTTCGATAGCAGAGGCCATTCACTCACTAATCAATCAATCCACCACACAATTTAATGTCCATTCATGGAATACCAAACCTGAGCCAGATTCATTGCTGTATGCTGGAACACCAGCGTAAGAAAGAGTAGAGCTCCTTCTCTCATGGAGTTTACTGGGGTAGGTAAGGCAGACATGCAAATTAATGTCTGCATATTGCAAATGGAAGTCCTATAAAGGAAGAGAACTGGTTTCTACAAAAGCATAGAACAGTGGGACCTGAATTAGACTGTACTTTCAGGGAAGACATTATTGGAAAAGTGACCCCAGAGTTAAGAAAGGGGAGTAGGTGAGACACTCGGGGGAAGAGGGAAGGGAGGATGGCTGATGAATGTTTCAGACAGTGAAAGAACAGAAAGGAAGGCTTTGGGACAGGCATGAGGAGGGTTTGGGTCCTGGCGTGGACTCCCTGGAAACAGACTCTGAAATAGAGATTTGTGGCCAGGTGTTTATCGGGTGTGCTTTCATGAATAACCCCTGTAAGGAAGTGAGGGAGCTCTGGAGTTGGGGTGTCCTTTGATCTGCCTAAAACTGAGGCCTCTGTAGCTACTTATGGACCAATCTTCTGTCCTGAGGTGGGGGCATGACCTTGGGAGAACCAGGTGAGGGCAGTTCCCACAGTGGGACTCAGGTGTGAGCTAAGCAGCTTAAACTCCCAGCAGCTGGGGGAAATGAGTGCCTTGGGCTTGAAGGGGGAGCTGGGTGGGATGCCACAGAGGGCTCTCCTGCTTCCTGACCTGTGGGACTGTCGGAATGGAGGTCGGAGCTGGAAGGTGAGTGAGTGGTGGGACAAGAGTCTGGAAGTGGGAGCAGGATCCACACAGACAGGGCCTTGTAAGTTTTCTTTTATTTATTTTTTTTGAGACGGAGCTTTGCTCTTTTTGCCCAGGTTGGAATGCAATGGAGGGATCTCGGCTCACCGCAACTTCCGCTTCCCGGGTTCAAGCGACTCTCTTGTCTCAGCGCCCGGGTAGCTGGGATTACAGGCGCGCACCACCACGCCCGGCTACTTTTTTGAGTTTTTTTAGTAGAGAGGGGGTTTCTCCATGCTGGTCAGGCTGGTCTTGAACTCCCGACCCCAGGTGATCCGCCTGCCTCGACTTCCCAAAGTGCTGGGATTACAGGAGTGAGCCACCGCACCTGGGCGGGCCTCATAAATCTTCTTAGGGATTTCATCTTAAGAGCTATAAAGGGGAATAATATGGATAAGGGCCGGCATGGCTTCAAGCGGATGATGCATATCCTAAGCTGCAGGGCGACCCTCCTCTGTTTCTGTCTCCTTTGACATTAGCTCAGTGACTTGTATTAATTGCTCTTAAAGGTACCCACCTTCACTCACTTTAAAAAAAATTTTTTTTTTTTTTTTTTTTTTTTTTGGAGTCTCACTCTGTCGCCCAGGCTGGAGTGCAGTGGCACAATCTGGGCTCACTACAACCTCTACCTCCCAGGTTCAAGCCATTCTCCTGCCTCAGCCTCCCGGTAGCTGGGATTACAGGTGTATGCAACCATGCCCAGCTAATTTTTGCATTTTTAGTAGAGACGGGGTTTCACCATGTTGACCTCAGATGATCCGCCTGCCTGGGCCCTCCCAAAGTGCTGGGATTGCAGTCATGAACCATCGTGTCTGGCCCCATCTCAGCATTCTTGGTTGTTCTTCTTCAGAATTCCCAACTCAGAAGTCAGGCAACAATATAAATAAATGAGAGAATTAAGCATGTTTGTGGCTGTGGACTGAAAGATGCTTGCTCTAAGGGTATTCAAATGCAAATGTTTAAAAAAACTCTGTGCAAGATGTGCTGTATTTTATTGGCCATTTTCTCAAATGTACCATGTAATATAAAAACTTCCTTAATCACATGAAGCATGTTACTACGTGAGGCTGTCATAATTGGTGTCAACTATGTTTAATTAGAAAGATTTTGTGTTATGTGTAGCTATCTTCTGTACCTCTATCATCCCTACCTTCAGATGAAAGGGCATGTATAATACTAAGCGGAAAAATCAAGTTGATTGATTAAAAACCTCATGACATGGCTGATAATTACATATCAACCATGCACACTTTGTGTTTAGATGTTTGATTTGATCTTTGATGCTGTCATTATGAATCAGTCTTCCTGCTTTCACGCTCTAGTGTGTGATCCTTCAGAAACTCCTAAGAAGCAGCGGAAATGATTCTTGCTCAGCTTCTTCCCCTGGAACAATGAATCATGGTAATTCATAAAAACCAGGGAGAGCTCTTGTCTGACAGTTTAATAGCTTTCCTGTTAGTCATTCAGTGTAAGAATCTAATTTTGAGCCTATTCATTTGTGAAAAAAGGTCAGTGTAATTTCCCCATAGCTCCTGTGGCCTCCCTCCAGAATGGGCTGTTCTCCATACATGACAGTGATGCTGGTACCATGTTGTGCAAAGTTCATGCTCTGAGTGTTTTTCCCCACTGAGTGCTCATCCTAGATCCAGATTCACAGGCACAAAATCCTCACCTGGAAATCATTCCAGACCTTCAGCTCTCTCCCTCACAATCAGTCATCAATCAGCATGTCTGGCCACTTCTGGGGCAACTCTCTTCTCTCCATCTCTTCTGCCTTCACTGTAGAGTGTACCACCATCAACCCCTGGCTTGACTTATGTACCCCTCTAATTCAGACAGGCAGCCTGTAATTGATCCCGTCAGAGGCAATTCCTCCAAATAAAAATCTGATCAGCTACTTCCCTTGTAAAATCCCTTTAGGGGCTCCCATCACCCTAGATAAGTGCTTATAAACCAGGCTAATGTACTCTCACCACTTCTATCTCCATGCACATTTCTAGGTTCCATTGTAAAAGGAGACTGTCTCATCTGTCTGTAGGAAAAGTCTTCCAAGTGAAAAGATAGCCTAGATATTTTAGGCTATTTGTCCACCTGGAAGCTTTGCAGGAAGGGCTACTCTTTAGGGGAATAGTCCTGAATATTTCACTCTTAAATTACCTTTCCTCTGCATTGTTGAGAATAGTGTGAATCATCTCTCATATGAAAGGGCCTGTTGAAATTATATATTTTAATTCGATGAACCCTAATACTGTATTGATAATGATAAACATAATTGAAATAAAATCCCTAACTCTGGGGAGATTAAAATCTATTTGTGAAATAAGACTGTTAAACAACTAACTACAATTTGCGACTAATTCCGTATTGGAGGTATAAAATGCCGTGGATCACAATAATTCATTCTGACTGGACTATCAGTAAAGACAGCATCTGATCTGGGCTTTCGAGTAGGAAGAGGATATTCTTGATAAACATAATATCAAAGGAACATTGACAGGAACAAAGACTTAGGGAAGCTGTCCAATCGTTGGCCTGGAGAGAGAAGAATGAAGAGTTATAGTGGGAAATGGTCCTAGGAAGATGGATTATACTTAGGTCAGAGGAAACTTTAAATGTCATGCTAAGGAATCTTCACTTGATAGGAAGCAGAGAGGTTTAGAAGGTCTTTTGTGGCAAACCTGGCTTGTATTTTAGGAATGTTACTCAGCTGTGTGAGGGAGTGTTGGAAGAGTATAGCGATTGGCAGCAAGATAGAAGAGTAGGCAAGAGTACTATAATGAAGGAGACAGGCATGGAAGATACTGAATAATTGACAAGTCTTGGCTATGGGTTCTATATGACAGTGAGAGTAAGAGAGTTAGAAATCTCCTGGTATTACTAGGCTGGGCATGGTTAACAGCTTCCATGATGGCTCCCAATGATCCCCACCTGCTGATATTCCCATGCTTGTGTAGTCCTCTCCTACGTTATACCAGGACTGGCCTTAGTGGCCAACAATGGCAGAAGTGATGGCATGTGGCTTTTGATATTAGGTTATAAAGTCAGTGTGCCTTTTTTTCTTGGTTTCCCATTCTTGAATATTTGCTTGGGAGAAGTGGGTGCCTTCTAGTAATTAGCCCTATGTTAGACTCACATGGTAAGGAACTGGGGCCTCTTGACAATAGCCATGTGAGTGAGCTTGAAAGTCGTTTTTCTAGCCCAAAGAAGTCTCTATATAACTGTGGTCCCAGCTGATATCTTGACCACCACAAGCTCACAGGAAACACTGAGCCTCAACCATTCAGCTAAGCTATTCCCAGAATCCCAGCTTTCAGAGATGATGTTTGTGAGATGATGTTTCTTATTTTAAGCTGCTAAGTTTGGGGAATTTTTAATGTAGCAATAGACAATGAACACACTTAGTAATTAGACAGCTCTGATTAGCTAAGGTAGGAAATGCAGGGAAGGGGAACTGGTTTTATCAAGGACATGACAAATTGAATTTTTAGATATTTGGGTTGTGCTATATCTCTAAGTCTGTGTTCATCAGGCATTTGGAAACAGATGTAGATTTGGAAGTCATCTGCAAGGTGTAGAATGGTGGCTCTTAAGCTGAAGAATTCATCAGAATCAGAATTTGTTATTAAACAGATTGCTGCACGCTACCCCCTGAGTGTCTGGTTCTGTAAATTTAAGCCTGGGCCCACAAATTTGTATTTCTAATGAGTTTGTGAGTGATGTTATTTTGGGTCCAGGGACCACACTTTGATAACCACTGATGTTGAATCATTGAGAAGAAAACACAAAGTAATGATATTTATTATAACTAATATTTATTATAACTAATTATATTATTATTTATTATAACTATTATAACTAATAGTTCTCTTTCAAGTATTGTGTGTGTGTGTATAGTAGACCTGAAATATTTAGTAACTAAAGAATATGAAAGAATTTTACATCATTGACCAAAATCAGGGGATTTTTAAAAACCATGTAGAAGGTAAAAATTGAGTTTCCTTGCTTTATAAGGTACATATATAATCAACACTTCTATGGATTCACAGTAGACACCTTTTCCTTTACTCTGCCTCTGATTTTTGCTCTTAGTTTTGTATTTATGACCACACACACACACACACACACACACACACACACACACACACATATTTGTATAGAAGCCCTTATGGATTGACATTTTCTTTGCATATCCCGGATTTGGTTTGAACATCTTCTTCCTTAGCATACTGCATAAAATGAGGATAGAGTATGTAATCTCTAATGTTTCAGTGAAGAAGGCTGATCTCTCTCTAACTTAGGTACCCCAGTTTCCTAGTAACTGATCCCTTGCCTTGAGATAGAGTTCCAACCTTGTTGCCTAGTGACTGTACTTATCTGGATTTCCTGCCAATGAATGCTGGATTCCTTGTGCCTGGACTCCAGTGCCAACCACCTGTCTTCTAACATCATCACCTATTGTCTCTTGCTTAAAAATCCATAAATTACATACCCTGACCATGCGTTATATATCCCTTTCCTACTGAACATTTCCGATAGATACACCTTCTAGCTGGAACCTATGACTCGTATCTCTGCCGACCTGTCCGTTGACTAACCAATTCCAGACACTGTTCTCATGGGCTGATGCCTATCCTTTGTTTGATCAGGTGCATCTCACTAGACTCTTAGCTTCTACCTTCTTTAGTAGAGTTTATTCCATCCCAGCCAAGCCACAATATTTCCCTGGGGGGAGGACAGATAAAGGAACAAGTAAAGGAGTGTGCAGATTATAAAGAATCAAGAATGAAAACCCTCTTGGAATGACATCATTTCACTCTGAAAGCTGAAACCTAGAGTCACACTGGATCACTATATTTTGTCATCACTGTGGTTTGTTCTGTCATATTCTCTTGTCTATAAAGAAGAGAGACCTACTTAAAGCTATCACCTAAGGTCAGTGAAGCAGTTAAAAAGTCTAATTTTAGCAGACATTTTCTATTAATCACTTTACTTTTTCTTAACTACTGCTTGATACAGACAACTCAGAGCCCCCACCAGAAGGTTTTTGTTAATGTGTGCTGATAAAGGAAATGACTGGCGTTGCAAAGACCGCCTCAGGAGACCTTCAAAATAGTTCCTGACCTCTATGGTTTTTTTCTCCCCGTTCATTAGAGGCATAGGCTATGTCATCCAGAGTGTTTTTGGCATAGAAGGTAGAGCATGATCAGCTCCCATAGGCAGGATGAGGAAGGCAGCTGTTCAACAGTCACTCGTTAGAGTAATAGATAGAGATATATACATAAAAAAAACCCAAACCCAGGAGTTTGGGGAGCAAAGCCCAGCAACACTAAGATTTTTTGTGTGTGTTCAAAGGCTCTATGGCCTTTGATACAATAAGAACATAACATTATCAATTACAATTGGTATATGAAAAATGACTTTTGTTTTATTTGACTATGTACAAAGGGCATGAAAAGGTTAATGCCACCTCCTAGTTTTGGCAAAAGTCTCAGCTAATATTTCTTTTTTGGAAAGTTTCCATCTTATTGACACTATCACCAATAGCCGTCTTGTAGGATTTAGGTCATAGACAGCATAGTTGCCCATGTCATATAGTAGAGGGTGTGTGTGTAAGGATGCATTCATGCATGTGAATGACAATGTTTTATTTCCCAAGTTGTCACACAGTGCTGGGATCTTCATGACCTCTGAATACTTTTTAAATATGAATCTCTTCTCTTGAAAACTTTTCTTTTAATCAACCTACTTTCTCCCAAATGTCAGCTTGTTCCTAGTTACTTTCAGTCATTTATGTGAAGAATATATTATGTGTATTTTGGCATTTTTATAAAGCTAGTCCACCATAATAATAAAGGAGAGTCTCTTATTTTCAGTTTTAGAGTAAAATAAGTGAAAACTATAAAATACAGAAAAAGGTTTTAGAAGTGTTTCTCACATTTGCCTGAGAAGATCCCCCTGGGCCTTTGTTCTCTTCTCTGTATTCTGGACCACACCCCATCATTAATGCACCAAAATCTCCAGGAAGGTGATGTAACTCACAGGTGGAGGGCCTGATGATTCCTGTGATCAGGCAAGTAGAAGAACTCCCGTGACAGTGAGTGATTTACAGACTCTGTGGACTATCTCTTGAAGATCTTGAAGCCTTGATGG
Organism: Cebus imitator; assembly: GCF_001604975.1. NCBI lineage: Eukaryota > Metazoa > Chordata > Mammalia > Primates > Cebidae > Cebus > Cebus imitator. Next base: position 1,976,245 of record NW_016107396.1, read on the forward strand.
CCAGTTCTAAGAAGAACACACATGGACTTGGTGGTTGCTTGGAACTGAAGCAGATACAGTGATAACAGTCACAGGGATGGGTTGCCCCAATTACTGCAGGGTTAGCTTTCAGAAATAACTGAAAATAGAATGGTGCTTCTAGATAAAATGAGAAATGAAAATAAAGGTGGGACCTTCAGAAAAGGACAATTATTACTTGCTCTAAGGAAGACAGTAGTTGAGGAAAGGGCAATATTTCCAAAGAGCATCAATAGTTAAGTCCCATGGAAAATTCTGATTCTTCATCCAAACTGTTATTAGAGATGGGAGTGAACGGAACACACAAGAAGACCCAGGGAGAAGTCAGAGAAGGTCATTTTACCTCCTTAGCTTTGTGGTGGGGGTGTGGAGCTCTTCCTCTCAAATCATTTTCTAACTTTGTCATTTGCCTAATTTTTTTAATCCAGTTGTGAATTCTGATCTCGCTTTCCCCCAAGCCCCATACAAACATACCACCTTCATTTCAAGGGAAATCTAAAGGAAGAAATGAACAACAAAAACAATGTCAGTTGCCGGGTCAAAGACAAATTGTAGAAAGGCTAAGATGGGAGGGAGAATTGCTTATGTGTAAAGCAGTGGCGATTTTTAACATAGTTTATCATCAGTTCGAACTCTACAAAGTTGCCAATACTTGACCATCTGGGATCAGCAAAATGAATAACTTTCTAAGATGGAACCTGACAGTGCCTATCTCCACTGCAGGGTGCAATTTAAGCCTCTGCACAGCAGAACAGAAAGCTCGAGGCACTTGGGGCCAGGCGGTTCTTAATTTGAATTTATGTTCCTGTCAGTTAACTATCTTATTAAATGGCTTAACATCTTCAAACCACAGTTTCTTTATCTGTAAAGTTAGTATATTAATAACTTCCTTTCAGGGTTAGGTATTAGATGAAATAATATAACTCTACTCATTCATGGCCTGATACAAGGTAAAAGCTCAATAAATGCTAGTTCCAGATAGAACCAGCTACATAAATTGTAGGGCCCAGTGAAGGGAAAATGTAGGACCCCTTATTCAAACATTTACAAATTTCAAAACAGCAACAGTAAAGCATTAAACCAAGCATGGGACTCATGTAAGAGCTGGGCAGCCTGCAATGACACAGGCTTCCCAGGAAGCCAAACCTGATTGTAGTCTGGTGACCAACTGTCCCAGTTTATCTGGGACAGAGGAGTTTCTTGGGACATAGAGCTTCTCATGCTAAAACCACAAAAAAATCCCAGGCAAACCAGACAGAGGGTTACCCTAGCACTGTGATACCATTTCACATTCAGCATTCATAAGCCTTGAAGACAGATCTCAAGATATTCAATGTCTGATCAGTGAATCTCTCCTGAAATGGGCCTTCCACTCCCCTCCGGGAGGTTCATCATCAGGTATTATTGGGAACAAAATAGTGCTTTTAAGTGAAATTAATGTAAATACAGGTGAGAAATTTAGTCTCAGTTTTGACTGCTCACCAGTTCTGTTTAAGGATTTCCCACACTCTAACCTCGAGAGGACCTATGAGTCAGAGCAATTCATGCTGTTTGACAAAATAATCCTGAATCTTAAAAAATTGTGCCAGTTTCCAGCAGATGAACAAATATTGATATAGTACTTTTATCATCCTCAAAAGAGCTAACACCTCTAGACATTGTTGACTTGTCATACATATGATTGAGGAGGCTGGGTTTATTTGCATGCCAAAGAATCCATTTTTAACACCTGCAAAATTTATTCACTAATTTATAGCTATGTCTTACATTTGTACGGATCTAACCAAGATGCCTTTGAGGTCTGTAATGCCTTAGGGAAAAATTAAGGTTGAAAACAGCCTCAGGACTCTCAGAGTGTTCTTGTGTTCTTTCTGCATAAAATGCTGTTCCCCAACCATTTCTCTGGAAAACACAATAAACAAAAACAAGTGAAACACCTACTCACCCTTTAGTTCTCAGCTTGATGTCATTTTTCTGACTCTTCCAATTAGGCATTGCCCTGCCCTAGTTTTACTTTTCAGAATGCTCTATTCCCATTTGTCACAGCACACATCCCGACCCCTGAATATTATACAATGGGGTGTGTGTGGGTGTGTGTGTGTTGACTTGGGCAGTAGCCATCTCTCCATGGGGCTATGCCCTATAAGGATAGGAATCTTGTGGGTTTTGTTGGCTGCTGTAGCTGGTGTATCCAACACAGTGCCCAGCACATGGAGACACTCATTACCTATTTGTTGAACGAATAAAGGAATGTAAAATCAAAATGATCAAAGATATGGGATCCAGGAGAAATATTCAAGTTTCAGTGTGATTTACTATGACACTTCCTGTTACATCAGATGCATTCCTGGGAAAATGGCTCTTAACTCAAAAGGCATTAACATTTAGATGCTTAGAGGCAGCTGTATTGAAAAGTTATATTTTATTTCTATAAAAAGGCAATAAAATACTTAATAAAAAGCACATTGAAAACTATTTACAGCCTGTGCATTATATTTTAATGACAGAGTAAGTGACCCCTTGATCATCTACTCAATGGCCATAGGTACTAGTAGCAAAGACAAGATTAGGCTGTAGTCCTTTGAAGCAAGATTTGAGTGCCACAGTCAACCTCTTAGTAGCAGAAGTGGATGCTATAAAAAGCCAGAATGACTACTGGATTTATAAAAAAGATGATAACCAGGTCATTGCAAGGATAACAATCAGCTACCTCAAGAGGGATCTCTCTGCATTAAGTCATCTCAGTGTTTCTTTGTGGTAGTCAGTGAACTTAAACTCATGCTTGACAGGACCAGAGGCAAAGTTCAGCTTTCTTTTTTATTTTTTTTAGCTGTTTATTTGACAATGGGCCCATGCTATGTTAATGGAAATTCAGATCATAGGCAGTGACAGTCCTGCTGTATTCAGCACTGACAATGTGACATTTAAGATGTTGCTTTTAATTATATAGTTGGATGCACTAATCTTTAAAATGGATATTCATAAACGAGAATTCTCCCAGATCAGAGAACCCTGGATGGTAGGGAGCGCTCAGATTGGAAGAACTAAGCACACACAATGGTTCTATTCACATATGGTTCCAGAAGGCAGAGCTGGAGCTAAGGGTCCTTTATATCATGGCAAGGCATACTTGTGCCACTTTAGGAAGGTGCTTTTTAAATGACACAGCTGTCTAGTAATACAACCAGAGCCCTTATGAAGCAGTAAGCCCCTATCACAGAAAGTCTCTGGATGACCCTCTAATGGGGACTTTATGAGAAGGATGCCTGTAATAGATGGCAATTTAATTTACCTTTAAGATTCCTTTCCATGATTGTTCTAAAATTATAAAGTCTATATGAATATCAGGGATATTGATTTATTTTTTTTAAAAAGATGACTCTGATTATTAGCATCTCAGACCTCTTCCATCTTAATAAGAAAGTAAATGTTCAGATTCTCCATTTTCTCTCTTTTCCCCTTTCCCAGTGAAATCACATACCAGAGTTGACCACACTTGCTACTCATTTCGCTTTTCCACCCACCATGGCTCAAACTGCTGAAGTTGGCCTTTTGTCTCCTCTGCTCTGTTTGCAACGTCTTACCAAGTCCACCAATCAACTTGTCAATAAATGCTCTGGAAAATTCTGAGTTATTACAGTACTTTCTGGAGCATTTAACATAGCTGCACACTCCTCTATTTTCACAAAATGCTTTTGCTCTGGCCTTTGTAATACGACACTTTTCTGGTTTTCCTCCTCTTTCTTTGGCTACTCATTCTGTCACCTTTTGGGTTCCTCTTTCTCTGTCTCTACATTGTATTCCTGCAAGTTTCATCTGTGTCCCTCCTGATTTTTACTGCACTTGCTCTTTCTGGGATTTCCCAATTACTCCTATGGCTTCAACAATCCTCTATGGGCTGATGACTTACAAGTCCTTATCTCTAACCCAGGTATCTCTGGTTTGAGCTACAAACCAACATATCCAATTGCTTTTCTTCTTCCACTGGGGTGGCTCTCATTCTCACCTACTCTGAGCTCATCATATCCTCCCCCAAGATCTGCCCCTCAGTCCACATTCTAGAATTGAGAAATAATGCTACCATTCCCTCAATTGCTCAAGTTAGAAACCTAGATGTCTCTCTTCTATTCCTCATATACATACTTACCCAAGTGTCAATTCCTTTCTATTAGACTCCCTTCATCACTCCATGGAAATGTTCTATCTGTTCATCCCTGCATCACTCCTTTAGTCCAAAGCATCCTTATCTCTTTCCTGGGCTGCCGCTGTTGCCTCATAAAAAGTATCTCTGGCTCCATTTTTTCCCGATGTAAGTTCACACCACAGATAGTGATTTTAATAATTTTTAAAATGCCCTTATGTTTTCTTCTGCTTAAAACCCTCCAGTGACTCCCAGTCCCCTCATGATAGAGTATAAACTTCTCAGAATTACTTACAAGGCTCATCATTCTCTGCTCTCTGTCTACATCCCAGTCTCATCTCCTGCCTCCTTCACACCCACCACTATCTCGCAGAACTTCTTTCGTGTATATTTTGTCCTCTCAGCCTGAACCCTCTCTGCTCTTCCCCTGTGTCTTCTACACCCATGCTCCATGCCATTGTACCAGCTCTACCATGCAAACTCATCTTTCAGGTTTCAGTAACTTTAGGTGTTTATTTTTCTGGGAAGCTCACTGTGATCTCTGTTCCTTCCCCCTCCTATGCTGAGCTGTATGTTCCTCTTTGGGGTCCCATGCATCCATGCCTAGAAAGAGTTATCTTAATGTATTCCGATGTTTGTTCACTTGTCTATATTCCACTGGGATGCTTCATGAGTATAGGTGGTGTCTAACTTACTGTTGTTTCCAGAGGGCATAGCACTGTATGTGGCATGTCAATTACATTCAACAAGTAGCAGAAGCTAAACTTGAAGACATAATATTCCAGAGATTAATTTCAACTCCATTTAATGGAATCTCATGTGATATGATATGTGTGGAGGGGTACTAACAGTGTCTTAGTGCATGAGTATATACATACATATATGTGTTATAAACACAGACACACAGTATATACACATTATCTTCTTTTCTTGTGGCTACTCTAATAAACTACCACAAACTGAGTGGCTTAAAACAACAGACATTTATTCTGTCACCATCCTGGAGGCTGGAAATCCAACATCTAGGTAGGTGTTGGCAGGGTTGTGCTGCTTCCCAAGGGGAGATGCTATTTCTTGGCTCTTCCAGCTTCTGGTGGCTGTCAGCTTTCCTTGGCTTGTGGCCCCATCACTTCAGCCTCTGCCTCAGTCTTCATATGGCTTTCTCCTCTGTGTCTGTCTTCTGTGCGTTTCTTATAAGGGCACTTGTCACTCAATTTAGAGTCTACCCCAGATAATCCAGGATGTTTTCTTCATCTAAAAATCCTTAACATAATTCCATCTGCAAATACTCTCTTTTCCAAATAAGGTTACATTTACAGTTTCTGGGAATTAGTACTTGGACATAGCTTTTTGGGGACCATCATTGCATTTGCTGGAATATGTTATCCTGGTATAACTTAAAGACAAAACCTTAACATCTTTTATTTTTCTCCTGGAAAACCAAAATCCTCTATTCCCTATGTGCCCTGCTCTATCCTGACTTTAAGTATATATATTTTATATATATGTATTTTTAATGTAACATATTTTACATATGTAACATGTATTTTTTATGTAATATATATATTTCCTTAGTTTGTAGGAAAATAACAAAAGGCCTATGCATATATCTGTACAGTAGTCATTTCTTTTGTTATTTTCCTTCAAAAGAAGCTTTCTAAACACTAACATTTTAGAGTTATTAAAAACAGCTCTGTGTTTTTTGGATAGAATCCTAAGGAAGCGAACAGGTTGTTCTACAAATTTAGGCTCCTTTTAGTACGTGTGCTATTTTATCTACTGAAATATCTGTTCCTTCTCATTTTCAAAGAAGGAAGGGATTAGCTAGTAGCACAACTGGTGCTGCAGTGCAGATATTTCTGACTAAATAGGATTATTTTTGCATATCTGTGGACATTTTACATGCTTTTTTCTTCCTAAATTATATTCTTACCATTCTATAATTCAAACTTGGCTAAACATTTTTCCATATAAACTGTTTCTAGACAATGAAGCTAAGAATAAATGTTCCCAAACAGGCTCATACATTTATGAATCTTACTTTTCTTGTAGTGTGAAGTTTTGTTAAAAACGATTCCATCTAAAAATTGAAACTAGCCCAGGATTTAAATTGTGACATATTTAATAACCACTTTTAAAATTTTACTTATAAATAGGTATGTTAATTAAGATGACCACAGCTCTCTACTGCAAATTACTACTACCAACAAAGAGTTGGTATCTTTATTTTTAATAATGGTAACCTACACATAAAATGGAAGGCTTATACAGATAATGGAAGAGAAAAAAGTCTGTCAGCATATTCAAATAGTAATGCCAACTCTTAGCATTATATCATGCTTATAACCAGCTTTCTCTGAACCAGTTGCCTTGAATTTCATTTCATTACTGGAAGCACAGCATCCAAGTCCTGGAAAAAAATGGTGAATTTTACAATTCAAAATAACAACATAGTCCTATAGATTATTGATTTGTGTTCCTAAATTCTTTTTGTAAGGAACACTAGAAATGAATAACATATTTCTGAAAATTAAAAATGTTTTCTCTTTAAGTATTTTTTGAATAAGAATGAAATTGATCCTCATTAAGGTTGTAAAGAGGGGCACTTACACAGAGGAGAAGGGATTTTATCTCAGATTATATCTTCAGATGTTCTTTGTCTTTCTATTCTCTTTTTGATGATTTATAGTGGTTGCACTTTTTTTTTTCCAATAAGGGACTTATTATTTTTTAAAAAAGTTTTTGTTTGTCTAAAGTTCTGATTTAAGCCACTCAAAAATGCATGAACATTTGTTGTTAGTTCATATGTGTTAGTAGTTGTTGCTCCTTTGGTAAATGTCAAATAATGATACTCCGTAAATGTAATTATTTGAAATTGCCTATTATGTGTTGTGATTTATTACTGAAGAATAGATCTTCTATACTTGGTCTAGAAAAATAATAGACTGACTTGGCATTATGAGTTTTTGGCAAATGAGCTAATAACAGCCCTGGGGAAAAAGTAATATACTCTAGAAATGATTTTTTAAAATATATACTCTAGATAGAAATAATTCTTTTATTGGAAGAAGAGGAACAAGAAGAAAATTATTTGGAGAATGAAAACTGTAAGGCTATATACATTGATTTTAGTAACAATGATGGCTTTAAAATACCAGAGGAAATTAGGTAATATTTTGGGTAGATAGGCTTATTCTTACAGTATAATTAAATACAAAATCTCTCTGGATGAAAAAAGTAAAGCTTTCTTAGGATATTCAACTGCCTTATTTGAAAACTGACATTAAAAAGTTGGTAAAGGTAACATACCTTTGTTCTTTTGTGAATTTACAAATATTCTTAGGAAAAATTTATATATTTATTTAGTAACCTGGTATGTTTATTCCATTTTATCTCATTCAAATACAAACTTAGCTTTCATGAAGTATGTTTTAATAATGTCACACTACATAACATTTTGAAATCTTTTCCTTCAATTCTGGAACTTAGTTGTTTATCTTAGCTTCGTTTTATAGTATAAAATTGTGTAAAGTCTATGGCATAAAAATATGCTTTATAAATCAGGAAAAGATTAAAATTAATGCATTAAACTTTCTTTTCTATTTTATTTTATCATACTTTAGATTCTGGGGTACACGTGCAGATCATGCAGGATTGTTGTATAAGTACGCACATGGCAATGCCTCCATCCCCCCATCACCTACATCTGGCAATTCTCCCCATGTTATCTCTCCCAAACCACCTCACCCCTCAACTGTTCTTCCCTTGCCCCCACAACAGATGCCAGTGTGTGATGCTCCCCTCCCTGTGTCAATGTGTTTCATTGTTCAACACCCGCCTATGAGTGACAACATGCGGTCTATGATTTTCTGTTCTTGTGTCAGTTTGCTGAGAATGATGGTTTCCAGATCCAACCATGTCCCTACAAAGGACATGAACTCATCAATTTTTATGACTGCATGGTATTCCATGGTATATATATGTCACATTTTCCTTGTCCAGTGTATCATTGATGGGCATTTGGGTTGGTTCCAAATCTTTGCTATTGTAAACAGTGCCGCTATGAACATATGTGTTTATGTGTCTTTATAATAGAACGATTTACAATCCTTTGGACATATACCCAGTAATGGGATTGCTGGGTCAAATGAATTTCTATTTTTATGTCATTGAGGAAGTGCCACACTGTCTTTCACAATGGTTGAACTAGTTTACACTCCCAC